>NC_080399.1:14603939-14906969 GCF_030265065.1 Corythoichthys intestinalis | reverse complement strand
TTTGGTAGAAACATAGGTTCTCTTGTTTGGAGGAAAAAGAATACTGAATTGCACCATACCCACTGTGAAGCACGGGGGTGGAAACATCATGCTTTGGGGCTATTTTTCTGCAAAGGGACCAGGACGACTGATCTGTGTAAAGGAAAGAATGAATGGGGCCATGTATCGAGAGATTTTGAGTGAAAATCTCCTTCCATCAGCAAAGGCATTGAAGATGAGACGTGGCTGGGTCTTTCAGCATGACAATGATCCCAAACACACAGCCAGGGCAACAAAGGAGTGGCTTCGTAAGAAGCATTTCAAGGTCCTGGAGTGGCCTAGCCAGTCTCCAGGTCTCAACCCCATTGAAAACTGCATAGGGAGTTGAAAGTCCGTGTTGCCCAATGTTGCCCTCCGTTATTGCCAACAAAGGGTACATAACAAAGTATTGAGATGAACTTTTGGTATTGACCAAATACTTATTTTCCACCATGATTTACAAATAAATTCTTTAAAAATCAAACAATGTGATTTTCTGTTTTTTTTTCTACATTCTGTCTCTCATGGTTGAGGTTTACCCATGTTGACAATTACAGGACTCTCTAATATTTTCAAGTGGGAGAACTTGCACAATTAGTGGTTGACTAAATACTTATTTGCCCCACTGTATGTGGTACAGCTTTCGTACTTTTTCAACCTAAATACGGCGTTGGATCGCCGCATGTGTCGCTGCAACCGACTGCGAATAACTGAAGCGGATTGTGGGATTGCCTCCTACTTGAAGGTGTGGCACAGTGAAGGTGGAATCTGACCTGTCAATATCATTATGAAGTCTATGGGTAGTTTTGTGAGCACATAACACAATTTCTATTGGTTCTTTTTCTTTTAATTGTAGTTTTAATTCATCAATAATACCCTTGGCACCTAGCAGTATGATTAAAATTAACAAAGTTGAATGAACACCTCGAATCACACAATTAAAAAAGTTGTTAAATTGATGGAATATGTCACATTAATTGGAGCCTGCAGTGTTTCAGAGATGGACTTCCTTCCAATCAACAGTTTTTGATTTTTCAACATGTCAGCCTGCTAATAGTGCAAGGTGCTCCATATGTTGCTGCCTCTGGAGGCCTCTCAGAGCTTGAAAGGCAGTGATGCTTTCTTCCCTCACATGGGAAACCTTTGAATATCTCCAGAGCGAGTGAACAGTGGTGGAAAACAATTTTTGCATTCTCGCATTCACTGTATTAGTCAAGGTATTTCAGCACATGCGTTCGTCCATATTTTATCTCTGTTTGTAAGCATTCCAGTTTGGATGGATGAACAACTCCTCATACACCTTCTTACATGGGAGTGTTTCACCCCAAGGCAAGGGTACATCATCAGTGAAAAGTATCAGAATAGAATGTACATGAAACTGACGATGAGGCGAAGGCTGCAATCCACTTTTGAAATGTGTTGTAGTGTGTTCAAAAAGGGAAGCACTTGTTTTATCATATGTTAAGCCCCTGGATATACTTGTTGGAATTGATGGTGGATGGTGTTGCCATAGCAATAAAAGATAGTGTTAGTGCCTTCTCAAGTCATGGTGTTTTGCCATGGCCACTTAAAAGCTTTACAACCACAGATAACAACATACAGCTTTGGCCTTTTGTAAAATAGTAACTCACAGTGGGCTGTTTAGCCTCACTGTAATTCAAAGGAGGAGAAAAACAGAAACACAATATGCTGTAGCCAACGTTTTCCTCATCACCACAATCATCATCACTTTGCCCAGCATGGTCACAACATTCAGTTTGTATTGTGATTTGTAGGCTTTGTCATTTCCTCTTGACTAGCTGAAATGTTATTGCTTTTAAATTGGTTAAGAGTTTGCACCCATGTAAGGCTGCTTTAGATAAATTGCCAAAATACAAACCGTTAATTTCACCTAAAATGGACCCTGCTTAATTGAAAAGTTCATGCATCTGGTTATGATATAATGTCCAATGAATCCTGTGTTAAACTGGTATAAGGGCTCATTTATTCTAACTTTGCATTGGCCACATTTGAGTACGGAGTCATAAAATACTAGGGATGACACGATCGAGTTCCGATCCGATACTGAAAAACATTTTTTGAACAAAAGTTCCAAACATGTTGCTGTCCCATCATGCGGCCTCAATAATGTCAATTATTTTTATAAGAGAATAATGTTGAAAAATGTTTGTCTTTATGAAATGCTTTATTGAGTGAGTCCACTGAAATCCACTCATGCTTTGATGCTCACGCTGCTGCGAACAGCCTCTAACTTACACAATGAGTTGCCACAGCACACTTATGCAATATTAACAATGATTGACACATTTGCGCATTTGATCGTAGAGCTACCAAGCTTCTCTGGCAAGATCAAAGTTACAGACCTGTCAGTCATCGTTAACTTTAAGTACCAAACGCAAGCTGGACAGTGTGTCCGCACTGCTTAGCAGGAGGGAGGGTGAGAGGTTGTGGCTCTGTACAAGTTTGAAGCAGAAAAACTATATATTTTTTAAATTAAGAACCTGATCCTTTTCACCCGATTCCAATCCTCTGAAAAATGGCGTGATCGGCCCGATTTCCGATCGGGACATCCCTATAAAAAAAACAAAACAAAAAACATTTTCATCAAGCGAGATATATTTTCGAAAATTTGTGATTTATTATAATTTTTATTTATGAATTATGTGGCCCTAAAAACGTGGTTTATGTATTTGTAGTGGCTAAAATGAAAGGAACGGTGTATAAAACTGTGGTGAGACCAGCTATGTTGTTTGGTCTGGAGATAGACTGAGATGGTTTGGGCATGTCCAGCGGAGAGATAGTGAGTATATTGGCAAAAGGATGCTGGATTTTCCTTCGTCAGGCAGGAAGTCTAGAGGTCGACCAATGAGGAGGTCTATGGAGGACATAAAGGTAGTTGGTGTGAGAGCAGAGGATGTAGAGGACAGGGTTCGATGGAGTCAACTGATTCGTTGTGGCGACCCCTGAAGGGAAAAGCCAAAAGGAAAAGAAGAAGAAGAAGACTATTAGTTATATTTTAGTTATTTCAAAATGTGTTTGTCTTCGTCTTCAAAATGTGTTTTTCTTTGTCTAGTTTTGGTCACCGGAAACTCAAATTTCCTATACTTTTATTCGACAATTACCGTATTGGCCCGAATATAAGACGGCCCTGATTATAAGACAACCCCCTCTTTTTCAAGGTTCAAGTTTGGAAAAAGACTTTTTGAACATCAAATTAATTTTTATACAGAAAATAATTACAGTACATGCGAAACAAATGATTATAACAATATATTTGAGAGAAAAAGCATGTAAAGTGTTACCGAAATTATATACAAGTATATGTGTGTGCCCACAATAACACTTTTTGTTTCTTTTCATTTTTGCTTGCTTTTTAATTTAATAGTAATTTTCATAGTATTTAACCAACCTAACTGCCCTTAGCACGTCCAGTTCATCTAAACTGGGAGGACTCACTGTGACAGCTCATGTTCCAGTGCCATCGATGGTACTTGACATCCAATTAATTCTTACTGGGAGGGCTGGCAACGATTATTCTCTGCTAGCCTTTCCCAGTCAAATTGAATTGGATGTCTAGTATCGTCAACGGCCGCCAATCAGTTAAATGAGAGTCCTCTAAAGTGTTAGCATTTATAAACGTCTAGTGCTTCTTTTTAGTGCCAGTGAATTTCCTCTTGAAGATGAAAAAAACTTTAAAGTACTATCATTTTTGGATGAATCTGTCGTCAACTGACGGCTGAGCTGAACCTGCCACCGTCATCATTGATGACGCAGCATTCGTCATGCATAAATATAAATCAGGCTGCGAGGCAGCGACTTATCGCTTGATGTCTGTCCAAAAATGGGACGAAATTGCCTCCAGATGGTGGTTATGAACTCAAAAGTTCCCTCCGAGTTTCAGCTGGAATTTCAACCTGATTAAGCGAGTTCTGTATTAAATAACAAGTCATACGTGAACAAAGGCTGAGGTGATAATTGCTCATTTGCTGTTATCCCCTTTGAGTGAAATTCACAAACGCTCCCTTCATCTCGCCAATGAAGGGACACGGTGGGCCGCATCTAATTGACTTAGGCACAAAATGCTGACAGGCAGCAGTGAATAAAGGCAAATGAATTCTGCTCACATTTTCAGAGCTCCTCACAGATTAAAGAGTGTGAGCTTAGGTCTGGGCAACATGAAACCAGCTGTACGAAAGGTGTCTCTGCTTCGTACTTTTTCATGCAGACCATTGCCAAGCTGCCTCACATCTTCTAATTGTGAAGGCTCCATAGAATATTACTGCGATACCATTGATAATTATGGCAGTAAATGTCCAAGCCATTTAAACTTGGCACGGGTGGCACTGAGTGATCACTCTCGCTGTCAATATTGCCTTCAATGGCATAGAGTTAAAGAGAATGAACAAAGTAGGGCTAATTAGCGACAAAAGAAGCCAGTAATGATCATGCCTGCAACAGTACCAAACCTTCCCACTTGCACGCCTCCAGCAAATGACAAGAATTAGCAATGACACCTACCCGAACGCAACGACTTGCAAGTCTAGACTTGCAGTGAACATGAAAATAAAGATTTTACAATGTCATTTTCAATGGCCTGCAAATAGTCTGGATATCACCCAAGATGAAAACCTGTGATGAAGTCCTGTGTGTTTTGTTGTTGTTTTTAATAATTATTAAGGGTGTCAAACGATTAAAATTTTTAATCGAGTTAATTACAGCTCAGAAATTAATTAATCGTAATTAATCGCAATTAATCGCAATTCAAACCATCTATAAAATATGCCATATTTTTTTTTATAAATTATTGTTGGAATGGAAAGACCGAGATGGATATATACATTCAACATACGGTACATAAGTACTTTATTTGTTTATTATAACAATAAATCAACAAGATGGCATTACCATTATTAATATTCTGTTAAAGTGATCCATGGATAGAAAGACTTGTAGTTCTTAAAAGATAATAAAAATAATAAATAAGATATATAAATACATAAATAAATAAAATATATAAATATTTATAGAAATTTATAGAAAATAAATAAAAGATAATAACTAGTACAAGTTATAGAAATGTTATATTAAAACCCCTCTTCATGTTTTCCTTTTAATAAAATTTGTAAAATTTTCAGTCAAAAAATAATCTAGTAGCTCGCCATTGTTGATGTCAGTAATTACTTACACAATGCTCATGGGTGCTGAAGCCTATAAAATCAGTCGCACCCAAGCGCCAGCAGAGGGCGGCAAAACTCCGAAAAACACAACAAGTACACTTTTCACTTTGCTGTCCTTTTAATCTGTCTGAGCAAGGCATTTGTGCGTTAATTGCGTCAAATATTTTAACGGGATTAATTTAAAAAATGAATTACCGCTCGTTAACGCGATAATTTTGACAGCCCTAATAATTATATAAAATTGTTTTCCCTCAAGAATTGAGTAATCCTATTTTTTTCTCGTTTTTCTCTGAATTCCTCGTTTATTTTTTAATTACCAAATTTGCCCGAATATAAGACAGCCCTGATTATAAGACGACCCCCCCTTTTTCAAGACTCAAGTTTGAAAAAAGACTTTTTGAACACCAAATTATTTTTTATGCAGAAAATTACAGTACATCCGAAACAAATGATTATAACAATATATTTGAGAGAAAAAGCATGTTATTTTTCCTCATTCAAATCTTAATATCTGAACATTAAAAATGTGTAAACTAATTTTACATTTACATTCGTAAATGAATGGCTTCTGGTTATTGAAATGTAAATAAACTCTATTCTATCTATTGTGATAAAACAACAAAATTGCAATAACTGCATTAACCATCAAAGTGAAGTCTAACTGTAACTGTAGTCTTGAAACAAATCTGAATAAGCAATAAAATAATGCAAACTGGTTAAACTTGAGAGTAGCTGAGATCAGTCATGACAGAACATCGCCTTAATGATAACTGGCGCTATCTAGCGTCGTGAATGGGGAGAGTAGCTGAGATCTGTCATGACAGAACATCGCTTCAATGATATATGGCGCCATCTAGCGTCATGAATGGGTATAATGTCTAAACCGCGAATATAAGGCGACACCCCTCTTTTTCATTCTTATTTCAATGCAAAAAACACCGTCTTATATTCGGGCCAATACGGTATTATTATTTTTGTGTGAATTTTTAAAGCCAGAAGTGTGGCATTTTGGAATCAAAGTGTTTGTTGACGTTATTTCCCCGTTTTTTCACTCTAACATTACACATCGAAATGATCTTCTTTCAGACATAATTATTTCATAGAGATTGTATTACATATGTTTTTAGACCGCAACCCATGGGTAGGCCTCAAAAACCCGCTTGCTTTGTTCTTGTTCTACTTGCGGAGAACACTGACTAAAATGGTTACTCCTCCGTTATTCAAGGGCAGATCGGAGTGGTATTTGGAAGATATATTTTAGGGACGTATACGCATAGATCCTGGGAGCCTGATTTTTTAAATTTTTGCTAGCTGAAGTCCTGTCAAGTACTCCACTCAAGTTGTCATTCAACATGGGTCAGTATGTATTGATCCTTGGAACCCAAGTTTGGATTTTTTAATTTTTTTTTTATATACAGTATATCAGGGCGGATTGATTAATTGCATACGGGCGGGCAGAGCGCGGCCAGTGGGAGCCTCACACACTCTTCACTTAGCACTGTAAGTATTTTCACTTTGGGCACCTACATACTTATTCAGGTTTTCGGGGAGAGATGGAACGGGGCCGTACAGTACCAGGCTGGCTCCTCTTTGATTTTAATGCATCATACACCAAGGATGTGGGGCGGCCGGCAGAGAAGGTGACGTAACAATTCCTCCCCAACCTCATGACCTCCCCGCTGCCAGCCTCGCCATTTCCCATCACCTCTTTTAACGCACCACATACATTATACTCCACGGGAAAGCTATGACTAGGGGCGGTGAGATGTACGGCAGGGAAGTAGTTCCACGCAGCCGTCCCACTGCCCTCTCAGGCAGGCTCTCCTATTTTAATGCATACACTGCACTACCCTCACTACCCAACACAATCCCATCACGGTGCTGGGTAGTGGCTGCCAGTTGGAGCCGTCGCGTCCCATTAGACAAACCAGGCAATTGCCTAGGGCCCACAGCCATCAGGGGCCCCCAGAGGGCCAACAGATTTAGCACGCGCAGCTTCACTGCACTGTCGCAGCGACAAGTGCGACAGTGCCAGTGAAAGCCTTGTGTCTGAGTTCAGACCTTCACTCGCTCTACCAACACATGACTCAGAGTGGCAGTGAGCGCCGATTTAGCTCTTTTTTAATTGGCGTAAATCCAAAATGAAGAGAAGTTATCCTTCTGGAAGCGACAAAAGAAAAAAAAAGCAGAAGAGGAGAAAAGGAAGCAAGACAGCGGTGAGCTTACTATGTTACTGTAGTTTTATGTCCTAATGTAGAAGAAGGTGGGCACTTTGAGTGTCCTAAAAAGCGTTCTATGAGATCGAGGCGTTATTTTACTTTTATTAAATATGCTATTACTCCAAGTCCAACTGTCCCCCTTACTTGCACACGCTCGAAGGGCGCCATGTTGCTTGTTGCCTGGGGCCCCCGGGGACCCTTGCTACGCCTCTGGCCATAGTAATAAGGCAGTAGGTGGGTCCCACACTTTTCCATACGGCGGAACTCCCGGGGTGGTCCCCTCTTCATCTGGGCTGTCGGTTGTCAGGCTGGAGCTCCGGTCCCGCGCTCTCCTGGTTCCGCCTTCCTCTCATTTTATCTACCCGAGCATCCTGGCCTAGTAGGTCGGTTGGGGGGTTGCGACAGTGGCAGGGGGTCCGGGTGAAGGTGGGGCAGGCGTGGGGGCATCACACCCGCGTACCGGTGCCCTATATTCGGCTTGGACTCCAGCAGACTCCGATGGCTGGATGGAGCCCTGGTGGCCAGTATTCTTGACTCATACTTTTATGCCATCGGCGTAGTCACCTGCCACTCAAACACACCGGAACTAGCGTTGAAGTTGAATCTTTGTGTCAAAAATGATTCAATCGAAAAGTGCCTTCAAAATTTTTCAACTTAAAAAAAAAAAAGTGCGTTCAAAACTTTTTCCACTTTAAAAAAAAAAAAAAAAGAGTTTAAAACTTTTTGCTTTTCCAAAAAATTTTTGCAAATGATTTTTTTCTTTGATTAAAAAAAGTCTTTTGATTAAAGTTTTTAACTTTTTAACTTTTAACTTTTATTGCGATTGAATGATTTAGACACAAATGTCCTACCCCTAATATGGCTCAAACACAAAAAGGATTGCTTCAATCAAAGAAAACAGTTTGAATTAAAAATAGTGTTGGAATACGAATTTGTGAGTCTCAAATATTTTTTCACATTCAAACCTTTTTTTCTGTGATTGAATTTATCTTTAATTTTTGATTGAAGTGATTTTTCTTTTGAAAATATATATTTTTTTGTTTGAAGCAACTTATTTTTTGATTGAATAATAAGGACACAAATGTTCTAGCCAAAATGTGTTCCAAACGCAAAATTACATGACTTCAATGGAAAAAAAAAAAAATTCAATCAAAGAAATATAGTTTTCAAATATATTTTTTTGAGTTTCAAATTTATTTTTGCATTCAAACACATTGTTTTTGATTGAGTGACTTTTCCTTCGATTGGAAATATATATTTTGATTGAAGCAACTTTTTATTTGATTGAAGCAACTTTTTTTTTTTTGATTGAATAATAAAGACACAAATCTACCTCCATAGTGCCGCTGCCGTGGGGCGGCCCCGGTGCAGCACTTCCACTTTTCTGGAGGACTATCATACATCCTAGTTGGTTTACACATAACTGGATGCAATTAGACACACTCAGGTAGAGAGACTGTCAGTCCCAGGATTAGCGATCAGGTATCATAAAGTAGGATGTCAATATATCCACACTTACATGTGATTCCTGGGTTCCACGCCTCACTTGCTGATTTGTATACGCTCCAACTTGCCTAATCTTGCCTCCCTCCTCTTTCTCCTCGGTTATCAGACCCCCCACAGGTGTCCACGGGTAAATATATTTAGCTAATGATAGCACTACTATGTTCATAGGTAGCATAGATGTGTAAAAATGTATTTCTTGTTCTTGTTTCTGTTTGGTTGTTTGTTGTTGCTCTTCTGTCTTCTTCCTTAATTTCTGTCCCGCATAACCCTTTCCCATTTGCTGCTTTCTGCTAATGGATAAAAAAATAATGAACAACCTAAGGATACCAAGATTCCTATTCTCCGTGTCTAAGCAGCTAAACAGGAGAGGTTAATAAATGAATAAAATAAATATAAAATATTAATTGATTAATTGCACAATTATAAGTTTTATGGTAGGGATTTTCCAGTAGAGGACAACACAGAATCACTATTGCCTGTGGGTTCCAAGTTGTTTGTCTCAGGGCTGATTAATTTGATTAAATAATTGAGAATTTAAAATTGCTACTATTTTGTTATCCGTGGACGGACCACAATGGAATTTAGTTGGTATAGTCTGGGGATGTATACATATCGGAGCTTTATTTTTATTTTTTTGTCTCATGGCTGATTAATTCCATTCATTAATTACAGAGTTATTGTTGCCTGTACTTTCCGGGTTAGACAATAGAGGATATGCACACTCTTTGGTGGTGCTTTTATTGTCTATGAACTCATGAGATATTTAGGGACCAAGCCGGGCCTTCGCAGAGCATTTTAAATGGACTTTTTGGTTAAATTTGAAGTTTTGGGTGCGGAACGATCTTAATTTTGGCATTTTCCCCCCACAGCCTACTGACTTACTCTGTTGGAACTTCATGCACACAACTAGCCATGTTCTTTGTAAAAACATAATAATTTTAAATACACATTGCAGTCATGTTGCTTCTCTTATATTTAATTGTATTTGATCATTTGAAATGTATAATAAAACAAGCACATGTTAGTAGTACAGTGTTTTTCATATTTTTTAAGAAAACTGGGATCCTATCATTCAAAAACATGGCGTGCTCGAGAAAAACTAAAATCTGTTTCAGATTATGTAACTAAACAAATAAGGAAAAAAATAATTGTTAGACCTCAAAAAAAAAAAAAAAAAAAAAAAAATCCCCTAGGGTCATTATGCAAAAGAATTCCAAACCAACATTTTAGAGTAATATATCTTTTTTTATTTAGAGAACATTTTTCGTGTTTGACCAAGACTACACACCTCAATTTTCCACATTCACTAGGAACTTTTTTTTTCTTCACAGATTGAGCATGATTGCAGAAGATTGCAGCAGGTTGCAGGAGATTGAGGCTGATGGTCAGCGTTGATTAACATTGAAATTTGTAATCTCCCGAAACATTTAATGACGATTAACAGGGAAAGGACGAAGCATCTCAGAGATCAAAACGTTTGCATGTGTCAGAAATGTGAGGCAAGAGTTAAGTAGTCAGTTTTTAAACTGTTTTTCCAAAAATGTTGGGAGGATAATGTTTTTTCTGGGATGTCAGACGCCAATCAAAGTTGTGGCGAGGCATTGCGTGCTTCTGATTTTTGGTTAGAGAGTTTGTTTTGTTTTGGGGTTCTGATTAAGTGCAATAAATCATACTGGTGCCTGACTGTTGCAAGGGACCTTTGTAATCGATGCAAAATTGTTACAATATGGCTCAGGCCAACCTCTGTTTCAACCTTCACTATGGATTTTACAAGATGTTGATGAATGACTGTATTTGTAGAACTTGGCTGTGCTTGAAGCCTTTCAAAGGGTTTGAGTATTGTTTGGAAAAAAAGTTAACCCTTTCTAGGGTTGTAGCATTAATGGGCTAACTCATTGCACTAATTGGCTGCAAATTGATGATGCTAGACGTTCAGTCCATTTCGAATGGGCCTAACAGTCAATAGCACTGAAAGATGAGCATTTATAGCCAGTCCTAACAGTTTAAATGAATTGGATATTTTTCATTGTCAATGCAGGGAATGAGTAAATATTTTGGGGTGAAGAAAAATCTTTTGAAGTTTATTTGGGTCCATTGTTTTATTCATTTTAATTGAATTACTTTTGCTTTTATTATCATTTCATTCATTTATAATGTTATCTATTGATATATACGTATATACAGTGGGGCAAATAAGTATTTAGTCAACCACCAATTGTGCAAGTTCTCCTACTTGAAAAGATTAGAGAGGCCTGTAATTGTCAACATGGATAAACCTCAACCATGAGAGAAAAAAACAGAAAATCATATTGTTTGATTTTTAAAGAATTTATATCCGAATTAGAATGGAAAATAAGTATTTGGTCACCTACAAACAAGCAAGATTTCTGGCTGTCAAAGAGGTCTAACTTCTTCTAACGAGGTCTAACACGGTCTAATGAGGCTCCACTTGTTACCAGTATTAATGGCACCTGTTTTAATTCATTATCAGTATAAAAGACACCTGTCCACAACCTCTGTCAGTCAACTCCAACTCCACTATAGCCAAGACCAAAGAGCTGTCGAAGGACACGAGGGACAAAATTGTAGACCTGCACCAGGCTGGGAAGACTGAATCTGCAATAGGTAAAACGCTTTGTGTAAAGAAATCAACTGTGGGACATACAAGACCACCGATAATCTCCCTCGATCTGGGGCTCCATGCAAGATCTCACCCCGTGGCGTCAAAATGATAACAAGAACGGTGAGCAAAAATCCCAGAACTACACGGGGGGACCTAGTGAATGAGCAACAGAGAGCTGGGACCACAGTAACAAAGGCTACTATCAGTATTACAATACGCCGCTGGGGACTCAAATCCTCCACTGCCAGACGTGTCCCCCTACTGAAGCCAGTACACGTCCAGGCCCGTCTGCGGTTCGCTCGAAAGCATTTCGATGATCCAGAAGAGGACTGGGAGAATGCGTTATGGTCAGATGAAACCAAATTAGAACTTTTTGGTTGAAACACAGGTTCTCGTGTTTGGAGGAGAAAGAATACTGAATTGCATCCGAAGAAGGGCTGTTTTTCTGCAAAGGGACCAGGACGACTGATCTGTTTAAAGCAGTGCTTCTCAATTATTTTCTGTTACGCCCCCCCAAGGAAGACGTAAATGTTTCGCGCCCCCCCCCCCCCAACTCTCTGCCACCACTGTAAATAGTATCATTCGTCTATATTACTATTATAAGTACGCCTCAGCCTAACATTGTGTCCTTTTTTTTCTATTAAAGAAAAAAAGTAACATAGATCAACTTATAATAAAGTATAACTTTTTTAACATTGTGTTGCTTGTAACAGAAAAGACTTAACGCGCATCAATTTGCCTGAAGTTAAAAAAAAAAAAAAAAAAAGTCACATCCAAACTGTAAAAATACACTCAAGGTACATTTTTGACCATTTGATACTGAAAAATAAAATGTAATAAAATCAGTAAATAATAACAAATTCAAATTGATTAGAAACATTTACTCTTCAGGACAACGTGCCAAAAAAATTGACCGAAAAACAAAACTGAATAGAAGGGGGGAAAAAAAGTCTTTGGACAGAAGGAAAGTTTTTATTTTCGCTGATTCACCACAGTGCTCACTGGTTTACTGATATAACACTGACAAAGCGGGACGATTGTGACAATTGGCAATATTCGGCACATTTTCGCTGAAAAACAATCAAGCGGTTTATCAATGAGATTGAGGTCGAATGTCTTTAAGTGGCGTCTTAACTGATTTGGCTTCTCCGCTATAATCATTTTTAGACTCAGTAAACAGTGGTCTTTCCTCATTTCCCACTATATTAAAAGTCAAAGGCAAACGGCCCGAAAAAAGCGCATTCTCGGCGGCCGAGGTAGAACCGTAGGTGAGGGCGGTGGTCGTGACGATCCCAAGCCGAAAACGGCACTTCTCGGCCGGACACGTGAGAACCGAAGAAGACAGTGGGTCGCTGCGTGAGTCCAGCTCTGCATGAGTCTCTTCCGTGTGCTCTTGCTTACTTCAAAAATACTGCACGCACTTTGAAAATGAGAGCGCCACTGCCACCCACGGAGTGGATGTGCAAGTACACTTTATTCTAGTACGGCAAAAAAAAATAAAAAAATAAAAGCATGTTCCCCGAGGTCACTCGCGCCCCCCCTGGCATCGCTCTGCGCCCCCCTGGGGGGGCGCGCCCCACCATTTGAGAAGTACTGGTTTAAAGGAACAATGAATGGGGCCATGTATCGAGAGATTTTGAGTGAAAATCTCCTTCCATCAGCAAGGCCATTGAAGATAACACGTGGCTGGGTCTTTCAGCATGACAATGATCCCAAACACACAGCAAGGGCAACAAAGGAGTGGCTTCGTCAGAAGCATTTCAAGGTCCTGGAGTGGCCTAGCCAGTCACCAGATCTCAACCCCATAGAAAATCTGTGGAGGGAGTTGAAAGTCCGTGTTGCCCAACGACAGCCCCAAAACATCACTGCTCTAGAGAAGATCTGCATAGAGGAATGGGCCAAAATACCAGCAACAGTGTGTGAAAAGCTTGTGTAGAGTTACAGAAAACATTTGGCCTCATTTATTGCCAACAAAGGGTACATAACAAAGTATTGAGATGAACTTTTGGTATTGACCAAATACTTATTTTCCACCATGATTTGCAAATAAATGCTTTAAAAATCAAACAATGTGATTTCCTTTTTTTTTTTTTTTTTTCCACATTCTGCCTCTCATGATTGAGGTTTACCCATGTTGACAATTACAGGCCTCTCTAATATTTTCAAGTGGGAGAACTTGCACAATTAGTGGTTGACTAAATACTTATTTGCCCCACTGTGCATGCATAGCAGGCTGATTAAGCATTCCAAATTGTCCGTAGGTTGTTTGTCTCTATGGCTACGTTCATACTACAGGTCTTAATGCACAAATTTTTTTCGTGTTTTTCCGACTCGAGTGAGGCACTAACTTGACGGTCTGAACGTGACAAGTCGCATAGAACTGGACCATTTCAAATCCGATCTAGGTCACTTTCGTATGTGGTTCAAATCCGATTTGGGCCACATTTTTCCAGACCATCGTGGCAGTCTGTACTGTCTAGTCTCTCAAATCGGAATTCATGCAGCAATTACGTAATCAAAAAGCGAGAGAGACGCTACGGTAGCGGTGCAGCTGGGCGTTATTAGCGCCTAGCTTGCCTTGAACACGGCTTTTTAGGAAGGGTCGGACTTGACAACAGTCATAAAAAAAATTCAAATAAAAATGGGTTGAGGATAAGCCTGAGAATGATCGGTTTTCTGTCTGCTCCATATAAGCAATATTTCAACATTGCTTACACGGCCGAGAGTCGGGGCAAACTGCTCGTATGTGTGTGTGACATGCACGAACAGTGCGTGTATGCTATCGATCCATATACTTTGAATATAAACCTGTACAGGGATTATTTATGCCTGTTATTTGTGTCCTCTTTTTAAAAAGCAAAATATGATATCCCTGGAATGACGGATGACAGCCAGCATGTGTGGTCATTTGTTTTGATGCTTCTGCACATGCGGGTCGTCTTGCTCAGCGCGTGTCGGACTGCGAATTAGTGCGCATTCGTAATACTTGAATGGTCTCAATGGACAAAGGCAGTCTGAACGGGCACGCCAAAAAAACAGATACTGTATGACAAAAAATCGGATTTGTGCATTAAGACCTGTAGTATGGACCAGTGACGTGCGGTCAGGGGAGGCAGGTGAGGCAGAGCCTCACCTGTCATCATGACAAAAAAATAATTATAGCATCAAATTTATATTAATATTTGTCCATTGCTCTTTATTTATGATTCATTTCAAACATTTTTTATAGTCAAAATCGCTGAATTTGCCTATTTCCTGTTCAAATAAAGAAATGAAACGAGAGGTGCGGCAGCAACGAGTAAAGCCTCACCTCTGATTGCGCAATCCTTAACAAACTGGGTTGATACATGAATTGGAGCGTGCTGGTTGCCGTACATCTGCATGTCGCCATTATAATGTTTCCAGATACGTTTATTTGACCTGATTTTCCTCAGTCTGGCTAATGTCTTTAACCCTTAAAGTTTAATGTTTGTTAGCGACATATTTAGTTTTGCTGATGGGAAATAAAACCGCAGTGAAAAGACACAGGCTGCGGCAGATAGTACTCTGCCGCACTGCAAGGGGGCGTACGTGAAACTGGACTTTCCGTTAAAAGTGGACGCGGTTAACACAACGCCGTTGTTGTCCGAAGCTAAAAGGTTTGCTTCAAACTACGGGACAGAGGATAACTCGCGCTTTTCAAACGGACTGGTACACCCGAAAAGACTGTCTATGTGGCTGTCCTTCGAAAAATCGCCTTTGCTGCTTTCCCTGCCTTTTCTTCTCAACTTGTGCCAATGTCTGGACTAACACGAGATATTGTGACATTAAAAAACTACCACGAAGCCTCAGCAAACATGAGAGCTCGACCACTCACATTCAAAGCCTGTTTGCTTTAAAAACTTTTGGAAGCTCAAGGATCGATTTGGCTTTGACGAACAGCGGAAGCTCAACGGTAGCATCCTCAAAAGCTAAGGTAAAGAAAAGAGTTTGAAAGACCTCATTAATGCAACCTGCATCCTAGCTAAACAGGAGTTAACATTTCGTGGTAACGATGAGCGTGTAGCTCTTCTAAAAGTGGCATATATGTAGAATGATTACATGGTTTTGCTGAGAAAGATGAAAGGTTAGCTAGACATTTGGACACATCCACTGTGTTTTCTGGCTTGTCAAATCGAACACAGAACGATCTAATTGAAGCAATCCTCTCCATTGAGGCGGAGAGATTTTTTTTTTTAAAGTAAAGGAAAATAAGGAGGACTTTTACTAAAAGTTTGCATAGGGACGGTAGGGACATAACACAACCAACTTTTCAGCATGCTAAAATTGTCCCCACCAACTTTTAAGCAACCTTACCTTTTTTGCATGATATAATGTTCAGTTATATAGAGAATTTAGATCTTTCAATAGTTCCATATGTTGTAAGGATAGAATTGACCCTACCATTATTAAGTGAATTATTTTCACTATGTTTATGTTTGCTAATAAAAACCAGACATTTATTCAGGAAGTTTTCAAAATGTTTCTTTAGTATTTTTTGAAAACAAAGGTTTGAATTGAACAGTGTATCATCTAAACCAATGCACGTAAAAGTTATTATCTGTAGATAAGGATTTAATTTGCATTGATCATTTTGCCAATTAATTGATTAGGTTCATATACATTAGAAATGTGGCCCTTTGCCCCCTTCATCCAATCTGTTTGGTCTAATTAATGTCCCGTCCCCAGCAAAAAGTGTACCTACATGCAGGTTATGCTGTTATATCGTCCCTACGAATGCTGAGACAAAACCTATGCCCTTCCAAAGTAACGCCGGTTTTTGTGGTGAAGGACAGGCGCAAGACCACAAACAGTTTTCATTTCAATCTTATTAAAAAAAAAAAAAAAAAAAAAAAAAGCTTGGACCAAGAAAAATACAATAGAATATTTAAAAACTAAATTTTGGCCTTAAATAAAATATTATTTTTCGTTTCACACTTTTTGTTTAGCAATCTGTAATAAATTGATTAAAGTTTCAGAATTAAAAGTTTTAAAAACAACTGAATATTTCACTAAAGGTCAGAATTGAATTCTGTGGTTTTGTACACCACTCTTTACTCTCATTTATGTTGCATTAATTATAGAATGGTGACGGCCAACACAATGAGGGTGTAGAGCAAATGCATGTCATTTTCTTACTTTTACGTATCGATAATATGTACCGTGTGTGCCTGTTTTGTGAAGAATGCTGATGAGATATGAAATAACCAGTAGCCAATTGAATAAGCTACCCTTTTTGGTTTATATATTTGGAAATCTGACACTAAAGGAGTCAGTGCCTCACCAACCATGAACCTCACCGCACGTCACTGGTATGGACCTAGCCTATGTGCCCTGCAACTGGCTGGCAACCAGTTCAGGGTGTATCCTACCTCCTACCCGTTGTTCGCTAGGATATGCTCCAGCACACCCGCGACCCTCGTGAGGATAAACGGCTCAGAAGATGAATGAATATATATTATTATAACTCAGACCTGACATCCACATACATTACGTAGACATCCTACTTGTATATACCAAGTATTAATATTGTGGCCTACATGACTAAAAATGTGATGTCCACGCATGTGAATGCCAGGTCTTTGTTTTTAATTTTTTTATATGTATCATCAAAAATAATCACTTGTCCTATGAAGGGTTAAAGCTGGTCCAACCATTGTTCCCATGTAAGACAAGGTAAAACTGTCAGTTATTACTTCATTACCTAATTGTCTGCCATTGATGACGTTAGATGTCCAGTCTATTTAAACTAACTGTGAAATATCATTTCCCCGTGCCATTGACAGCAATAAAAGTCCATTAGCATGTGGCTCCCTGATGACTTACCATCACTGAACATTTGATGGCACTTATTCTAACTTGCTGTTCTCTAGTAATCAGTTTTGAAGGTTGCATCCTCGATTGCATCCTCTCATGCTTTTAAGGTGTTTTTTTGCAACAAGAACTTTACAACTTCAGAAGTAATTGAATTCAGGGGTTTTCTGTAAGTGATGAACTCACGCTATATGAAATGCTCTATTGTATTCAACCCCTTCAAGGAGAAAACAATACAATGTCTTAATTATCTCACAACATGCGACAGAAACTAATAACACTAAAATAAAGAAAATTCATCCGTCAGTTGGTCATGAAACCCCATCCTCCACCTTTTAATGGACTGTCATGTGAAAGCACACAAAGAAGAAGCCGTCAACATTTTTTTATGAGTTATTTATTTATCCATTTATTTTTGCTTTCCGCTCATGAGAACGCTTGTTTGCCTGTCAAGCCGTCCCTATTTCCAGGGCTTATATTTGTGCGGAGCTCTCTCCCAATTAAACACAGCGGCCCGTGACACATATCAAAACGATGCTGCGGTTGAAACGGAAAGGAAGCCGCAGCTAAATCTTTCATTTTGCCATGTGATGTGGACAGAATGAGGCGAGGGGCCGCTGAGCCGTGAGGAAAAGACAAAGCTGCGAGGCCTTGCCGGCTTAGATGGATTACCTCCTACAGATTGCTGATAGCGTAGTAACATATATTGCACAGAGGCAATTACTTTATTTAAAACAAAACAATATAGGGTATATAGTATTTGTTTACACAAATATGGGTTCACATTCTGTCCACATATTCAGTTCTATTTCCACTAAGGGTTATTTAATGAAACTGAAACCTTTTTCATCTTTATATATATTTTTTTATCACCAACTAAACCCCTCAAGCTCTAAAAAGATAAAAAAAATATATAAAATAAAGGGTTCCTAAAGCACAACCCGGAGCACCACAACGAATCTCGCTCGTGTGCGAATGCTTTGAGGGCACAAAAAACAATTTTTAGAAAGCATTCTAATATTTTAGCTCTTTTTTTTTTTTTTTTTTCCTTCTTCTTCCCAGAAGAGATTCCCTTTTCAGGAAGTGGAACAGGGGAAGCAGAAATAAAGATGTATGTAGGACAAACATCCAGACCTACAGAATGTATTTAGCCAAACACTACAGGGAATATTATGTCCCTTGTAAAATAACAAACACAGAGATACACACACACAAACTGGGAATGAAACGCGCTCATACTGGATTCAAACTATAATGGGTTTGTGTACAAGAGTCAAATTTTAGGATTTCATTTTCATCGCTTTTAACTCTTTTTAGCTGCCATTTACAGCAATAGACGTCAAACTCATTTGAAATGGGAGGTGCTGGAAGCGAACTATTCCCTTCCAGTTCAAATGGGCTGGACGTCTATTGCTGTTAATGGATGTTTGTGATCTAAATTTAAACTTCTGCAGCGAGAAACAAAAAAAAAAAAAAAGAAAAAAAGGGGTGGGAAAAAAACAGCTTGAAGCATCTTATTTTGTATTGAAGGATTGCTCACGCTCTGCCAAAATGCTGCTTTTTGTGATTGAGTTGAGTGCAAAGTCACCATAAAATGCTTCCCTCACAATTTTGCTTGCATACATGTTCAAGAACCTTTGAAAAAAATATACCATAATTTCCACACTATAGCTCTGTTTCTAACAGTAAGCTGTACTGCCCAAACAGAATTTAAGAAAACAATAACATATTTACATTACATTTATATAAGCCGCAGTTCACCACATCTTTGATATAGTATATTTCAATTGAGATATAGAGATTTACACAAAAAGATTTGATTGAGCAAACATATCTTTACCAAGCAAATTAGGACACCGCAACTCCATTCATGTTCTCCAAGGCAGTCTGAAAATTATAAATACTTAACTTTAAAAGAGAAGTCACTAATGTTACAGCAAAGAAAAACTCGTCCACCTTGACTTCTTACCTTCAGTAGATGAAGTCCTCTTAAAAATCCGAATAATACATGTTGAACTGGGCCAAAGGCTGTTGGTGCTAGCATGGCAATTTTTTTCATCTCACTCTGTGGCTATTTTTCCCCTTAAATCAGTCTAACTTTAAACGGTTCTTCTGTAATGGCAATAAGCATCTGATGGAGCCTTCGTCAGCAATAAAATTGTTATTTGCTGCTAATATAGTGCCCTTTCATAGCAACTTATGGATGTCCGTTCTTTTTTTAATCTTTTTCCAGCAACCTTTGTTAGCCTTAAATCCAGGGGTCTCAAAAATGGTCCTCAAGGGCGGCTGTGGGTCCTGGTTTGTGTTCCAACCGATCGAGTACCGACAGTTTAACCAATGACGTTTCTGCTAAAACAAGCAGCACTTGACTGCAATCAACTGATTATACTTGTAAGACACCAGATTGGTGCATAGGTGTTGTCTGCTTGATTGCTTATTTAAGTGGTCTACTGTTTGACAAAGCCCAGTTGTCAGTTTGGTTTTAGGGTCATTTGACGCCTTTCTGGTATTTCTTTATAGCCCTGCAAAAAACCCGGGACTTCCAGTGTTAAAAAACATTTTTTTTTTAGAAATGCCCTCCTGTTGAATTTTTTTCTCCCCCTAGAAAATAGAGATTTTAAGCTTTCCAATGATGTATCACACATGCATATCGAACAATTTTGAAATTTGGCCAAATTGGGGGTCTCGGTGCGGAACTTAAGTCACCTGAGTGTTTTCCGCCATATATATGTATAAATACAGTATGTTCCTTAGATGCTCAATTTATGTAAGCACAGTAAATGAATTGTTGGAGCCAAGCACTATATGGGAAATGGGCATCAAGACCAGCAGTGCAAATGGAGCCTTATTGCTTTTCTGAGGTTTTCATTCTGGTCGTGATAACCTTGCACGCTTGGTGGTTGCAGCTGTGCGCCATCAACTAGAAACATTATGGCCAAAGCCTAATGTTGCATCCTCAGTCTCTTACATCTACACCTCTCATGCACTGCACAGCCCGCCATCGAGTGTTAACGGAGGTTCACGCAAACCCGTAAATGCGACCAAATTGCCCGTGCAAGATAAGGTGCTTAAGTGCACGCTTGATAATCTGCCAGTCATGAAAACATGACAACACATATGGAATTAATCCCAGTTTTGAAAACGCAGGCCTAGTTTCAAAGTCAGAATATAGCGCGCCTCCCTCTCTCTCTGTGGCACAGTGGGGCTGTATGCAAATAATACAGCACATATTTGATTTGGAATAATGTAGTTCATAGCCAGAAGTGCTACACGAGTACTGTATATATTATTGTTGAGGTTGGAATTTACCACTAGCAGCAACTGCAAAACGCACCCAGTGCAATTTACTCATTAACATGATGACCTGTGGCGCTGAGCTACACTCTTGTTTATGTTGGCACATTCCTGCAATGGTCGCATTCGACTGTCAAGCTTTTGTTTTCATTACACACATTTTAACATGCACTTGCCCCAAAGCTTTTGGAAAATGTTGCATTAGATCAACATTTGATAAATGCTCTCCTCTTGCCCCAGATAGACTATACAGTGAATAAACGATATATACATTCCCTCCCAAATGAACCCTAAAGCTTGACTTCATTTTCCAACTCTTGAGAGTTTGCATGTTTGAAAGTTGCTATAAATGGCTCTGGTTGCAGTTTTATATTACTGATAAAAAATATTAAAAAGTATATCACTGGAAAAAAATCCTGTTCCTCACTGAGTGAGTTTTCCAGAATAAGATGGGGAAAACATAGGATTTGAATAATTCATTATTCATACTTCATTCCTCTTACAGCC
Organism: Corythoichthys intestinalis; assembly: GCF_030265065.1. Classification (NCBI taxonomy): domain Eukaryota; kingdom Metazoa; phylum Chordata; class Actinopteri; order Syngnathiformes; family Syngnathidae; genus Corythoichthys; species Corythoichthys intestinalis. The sequence goes on along the minus strand of NC_080399.1, from coordinate 14,885,793 downwards.
ATTCAACGGCTGATTCAAAATACAAATACAATCTACACTATTGTCAGGAAATAAAACACAACCTGTATTCTATACTAAAGACAGTCACAAGGAAACGGAAATCTCACATCCCAATCAGAAGCCACTCGAGTTTCACTTTTTAACGTGCACGGGGATGATCTCCAACTCTCTTCTTCTCATGCACACCTTTTATTTACAAAGTCACATGGTCAGAAACATGTCATAACAGTGGGTGTGTGGTTTGCTATAATTGGCTAGTTCAGAGTGAGTCAGCTCTAACTCATTCTCCTTATTTGTTATCGTTCCTCAAAACTGGATGCTTACTGTGAAACGATACCTATGAAAACGAGAGTGAAAGTTAAGTATCAACTCTGGTGATTTTCCACAGCTTACGACCTTGAGAATCTGGCCGTAGTTGGCACCAAAAGGGAGAGAAAATTTGATAAGACAGTTAACTGAACCTCTTTGTATTATGTTCAAGGAAATACAACGCATGAACCTGGATGAATAGCCTAACAAATGAATATAGAATCACACCAGGAATGTGTTTTATAAGCATGAATAAAAGATATTCTTTCACAACTATCACAGGGGTGAAGGAATCTAACCTTTCAGCCAGATTGCAGGAATCACGCCAGCCGAACTGCCGGAACCGCGCTAACGCAAATCCAACTACCTGGCCAAAAGGCCAAACTTCTCGTGTTCGCCTTTGCACTGACTTCATTTTAAAAGCCTCCCGAGAAAAAAATAGCCCTAGCTAAAGAGTTCAGTCTCCGGAAGAAGGGTGCGTTTGGGCGTTGTTTAGGTTAAATTTCCGTTGCAGGTTGGGCCGTGGAGTTCGTGCATCACAGTTGATAAGTCACTGTTACTGAGGCAACCAGAGTGGGAGGTTTTGTCCGCCTCAGCGCCTAAGGGGCGCTGAGTGTTCAACTTCTCGAACTTAGAGTCTTCGTGTTATCAGTTGGATATAAGGCGTTATCCGGCGTTCCTTGTTGTAAGATGGGATGTCTCGTCATTGTTCCGTTGTTGGGCCCACAGAAGAGCTAATGGCGTCTTTTCGTCTGCTTTGCTTGTCAGACAAGGGCTGAGAATGGCTTGATCACCTATGATACCGTCCCCACTGCTTTGCGATGCGCGCATGGAGCCACTTTGTCGGTGTCAATTCCGCACACTCAGCTGTACGGCGTGGCATGGAGTTCGCCCCGTCCTCGTAACGTTCTTGATGTTATTCATCCCTGGTCATGATGGTGTTGATCGACTCACGATCTTTCCTACATCCGACGTTAAATTTGACTCGCCATTTGTTTCTACATCCTACGACATGCTCAAAATATGACAGTTTTTGACAGCACTGCAGTTTCTTTGTTTTGCCGAAAGACGGACGCTCGGCTGATTTTCACTGGATCCAAAAACGTTAGTGCAGGTGGAGAAAAAAAAGAAAAGGTGACACTTACCATTGAAATGAAGATGTAAATGATAGCAAAATATAAGCATGGTGTGTGCATCCATGAACTGGGTTGACAATAGAAGTAGAAATAGTAGGATGTCGTTCTCGGCCGGTGGTCCTCCTCTGTTCGCCAGTCTTTATAACTTAAGGTTTGCCTGGCACGGCCAGGCTGTTCTCCCTGTATTTTTCAAATACTGAGAGAAAAGTCTGGGAACCAGCCCATTAACGGCCTCTCGAGCAGGTACAAAATCAATCGACAAATCAGATTCGTTTATTTGCAAGACGTGTTCTTAACGTGCAACGTCACTCTTGCGGGTCGAAAGTCGTCTCCACAACAACACAGATGGTGAACAGGGGAGCCGAGAATATGTTCCAATCCACGGTAAAATCAGTTTTAAAAGACCAAAAACACATCGACACGAGTCATTGACAACAGTCTGTCTCGCGCTAGCCATGTTGAATAAACTCCGCTCTCCTTGTATGTTTACTTCCGCGTGCAAGTCCCTCGTCCTGCACTCGTCGTTTTACTAACGTCACGTCTGCCCGTCGCTGATTGGTCCACTCCGCTGTCTGTTTGCTGTGGCTTGCGCCGCCCTGAAAATTGTATCCGCTGAATGGTGGCCAGACTCAATAGCTGGAACAGCGGTGAGTCTGGTGTACCAGGCAAACTTAAGGTGACCATTCGTATTGTGGTAACGCCGCCAAAGAAATCGCCAGTTTCGTCAGGTTTCTAAACATCTATTCCATCAATTTGTGCAACACAACACGCCTAGTGTCTGATGCTGTTGACGCCAGCATCAAAACAGAAAGTAAAATAGAACTGCGCTCTCATGCTCACCGTCACGTCAGCCCCGCGGTGCGTTCTGGTACAGCAAAAAAAGTCCGCCACATTAGAACCCGATTCACTTCATTATTTCAGGTACTATTATTACTATTACTGTATTATTATTCAGATTTGTATTCATAATTGATTTGTTTTGCTCTTTGTAAATGGTATTTGCAATCGTAACAGCAGTATTTATTAAGCATTTAGTGTAGGTTTTTGGGCTGTGGAACGAATTAATGGAATTATAATGTATTCTTATGGGAAAATCCTGCTCGACATGCGACCATTTCAACTTACAAACAAGGTCCTGGAACAAATTAACTTCGTATGTAGAGGTACCACTGTATCAATCATTCACATTGGGCTCGTTGGTCCGTCCCCACATTCATTCGGTCTTTCGTACTTCAAATATAGTCTACTTGTTTTCCTAAACTATGATTATGGTTTATGTTATAATCACACAAAATGTGGTACTGTAATTTCATATTTTCTCCCATTTTAGTTCTGCCTATCCTTCTCTTTCAAAATTGGAACTTTTTATTTGCATGTTGTTAGTTTCTCCGATGTCAGTTATTAATGCAATACATTCTCCTTTACGTTGGTTGCACTTTATTAGTTCTTCCTTTCTTTGTATATGGCGGAAAACACTCAGGTGACTTGAAGTTCCGCTTTGAGACCCCCAATTTAGCATCTTTCAAAGTTGTCCGATATGCACTTGTGATACATCATTGGAAAGCTTAAAATCTCAATTTTCTGGGGGAAGAAAATTTTTGAACAGGAGGGCATTTAAAAAAAATCTTTTTTTTAACAGCAAAACCCTGTCTGGAGGTGAGAGCACGCGAGAGCAGAATTACAGACGCCATGACTTTAAAAAGATATTCTTACCTTGTTTCGATCCAAAAACTCCATGTAGCATGTATCACTGAGTGTCAAGGCACAGCTGTGAATGGCCACAGCTGGATTTTTTGGGGATTTAATGGTTGAAACATGGTAATATAACAAGGGTCGCAATGCAGAAATCGCAGACATCAAGAAGTGGTCGAGATTTTCTTTTTCAAATATTTACCTTTTTAAACGTTTTTTTTCAAATTTTTCTTTGTTTGGATCGATTATTTATCATCTTAAATATAGGAGAAAATGCGACAGTAACAAAAAAAATACAATTAAGCGATAGTTATGAGTAGAGGTGGGAATCTTTGGGCACCTAACGATTCGATTACGATTACGATTCAGAGGCTCCGATTCGATTATAAATCGATCGTTGATGCACCAATACCCCCTCACACCCCGGTTTTAATTTTTTGTACACTAGTTCCAAAATTGCTCAAAGATCCTCTCAGGTTAAACAAACTACTATTTCAGTCTCAAGTTAACTGTTAAAAACAGTAAATAAAATACTGAAGTCCCTGCTTTAAATTACATTCAATTAATTTAATGTTGTGAATCAACCGTTAAAGTTGTTAAAATTGCTCCTGTTATTCCATAATTTCCCTTCTGTGTACTTTCGACGTGAAAGTTTTAAAACTGTTTCATCTTTTGAAGATAGATTCAAGTCAAGATTTTGCTTTTTTTTTTTTTTTTTAGATAAAAAGTAATTAGGTTCGCTACAACAGAGCCTTCTAAAGAAGTCTACTGCTGTCTACCGCCTGTTTACTAGCGCGGGAAAGTCTGTCATTTCACATCTATTTTCTTGGTATATGATCTAACACGGCCGTCGTCTGTCATTTCACATCTAGTTCTAGATATATGTGATATTTACCATAGCCATATGTTGCCGTATGTTTGTAGCAACTAGCAACTGGGCGCTGTTTGTAGTGGCTAAGGGCCGCAGTTCGGTATTATTGTTTTTTTTTTTTTTTTTTTTTATCTAGCGGTATGAGTTGAACATGATATTTACTCTCGGTCCGTTCCTCATTGCGTCCTGAAGACCGCGCTGACTGTGTTTTATTTCCGCTTTACCTGGTATAATTCAATAATCGGAATTTGGATGTTAGTGAATCTTTCTCGAATCTTCCACGGCCGAATCGCGAATAATCTAAGAATCGGAAATTTTGCACGCCTCTAGTTATGAGGTAGATATCCGTGATGTTTTTCCAGACACCATTTTTTTTCATTGTGACGTAATTTGTTTAAAAGTTTAAAATATGCGAGTGAATAATTTTTTAAAGTCGTTTTTTTCTTTTAAACGGAATATTAGATATAAATTAATAATTCTAAGCTAAAAACGACAGACATTTTGAATAATAAATATAATTAATTACATTCGTTTTATGGCTGGGTTGAAACTAAAGCGGTTGCGCGATGTCTGTAAACGGGGGTTTTCAGGGTAAAACGGACAAATTAAAAATAGTTCGGGGGCTTAATGCGCGATGAATCTGCTATTGCAGCATATACACATATTGTTCTATCAAACACAACAGTTTTTTGGCTGAAAATACAGCAGTTTCTTTTAAAGAGGAGTGCAAGAGCAGAAACTGCTTTTTTTTTTTTTTCTGTGTTTTCCGCCATGTGGATGTCGATAGGGGAGGGGCACATTGCCGATAATGAGTTTGAGGGGAGGATTGTGTTTTTGTGCGCTTTGTCGGTCAGACCGATTGGAGGCTCATCACACCAGCAGTCTTGGCTTCCATTGTTGACACACAATGCAGATGAACACCATCAGTTACATATACAGTAGTCAGTTTTACAAAAAACACCGTGAACAGACTATTACAATTGCTGTTTTTTTTTTTTTTTTTTTTTAATGTGGTATGTTTAGTTTGCGTTACATTCAACACAAACCCAGTGTTCACTTGAAAAAGAAAACATGGTAGTTAGATAACACTGAACCTCAATTGTCCTTAAATAGGGTTCAATAAGGAACAGTCTGAGGCACACTGAGGGCTCAGCATGTTTTCTTTAGTAGACTGAAATGTTCCAGACAAGACGAAAATGTCTTTGATGTTGACAAATTACCTTCTTTTCATTGCTAGCACTAAGTCCTGTTTGCTCAGATATGTACAGAACTTTATTGAACGTGAAACGGTTATCAGTGCTGCCCAAAAAATGTTTTTGCATTCAATGAAGACATTCAATTTATTTAATTTTAAATAATTCCCCCCACCCCCAAAATGTTTGTTCAAAGATCTATTGAAGACCCCCAACGGTCTTCATTGTCCTATCATATGTCCTCCATTCTACACGTTTTAGTTTGGTGGACTGCACTATGTCCTGTAAACACAACATTGTCCACTCACATTTAAATTGCCAATTAAGTATTGTTGGAGGCAGTCTTTCATGTCCTTTGCTTGTTCGTTTTCAATTCAGGTGAGACGGCTAGACTGGATTGCAGAGTAAAAGACTGGAGGCAAGAGATCATTACTGCGCAGTTTAAATTTCAGAAATTTCTGGGTGCATCCAATGACAGAACAAAAGTTGTGTAGAGAAATGCACCCCGAACAGCGAACTCGGCGTTGCTTATATGCTGTACTTAAAAGGAGGTGTGTCTGTTTGGTGATTAACTCATCTTACAAAATAGGTCATGAGCCTTGCTGTTTGGCAGTTAAAAGTCCATGATTATTGTTGGCAGTTAAAGTCTTTTATTATCTGACGCAAAACTAACTGTCAGCTAAGCCTGAACGATATATCGTTTAAACATCGCCATCGCGATGTGCGCATGCGCGATAGTCCCATCGCAAGGATGTGTGATAGTTTTTTTTTTCTTTTTTTTTTTCCAATCCACAAACCTTTGATCTGCTTCATTCGCTCGCACAGCCTCTCTCACCCCCTTTCCCAGCTCTCAGTCACTGCAGCACTTGCTTATTAAAGTTGACGATGGCTTTGATCTGGTCAAAGAAGCCGGGAAGCAATCCGTCAATCATCGTTTAACTTGTTAAACAGTCTGCAAAGAAGCGCGGGCTGGAATGAATGTGTGTGTGTCTGTGGGGGGGAGAATGTGGAGACGTTCGAGACATATAAAATAAACACCAGAAGTGATTATGAGGAGTTTGTAATTTGTACATGTCACTCCAAGAGTCACAGACATGGTAGGTAAACAGAAGCATTTAATTAAGGCAAGCATTTTTCTACTACAGTACTTTATTCTTGTTAAAAAAATGATTCATTGGGACAGTTATGTTTAAAACTGATCATAATTATACATTCGAAGTGCTTAAAAAGCATTTATCAAAAAAAGAAAAGAAAAAAAAAAAAAATATATATATATATATATATATATATATATATATATATATATATATATATAAACATTTTTAAAATCATACTTTGGGGGAAAAAAGTGAGAAAAAACATGTCTTGTATGTATCTCTTTCCAGTGCTAGATCTGAATAAATACATTGAGCACACACACACAAAAATGGGGGTGGAGGTATGCGCTACTTCGCGGTTTTTCACTATTGGGGCGGGTTATGGTCCCTATTAACCGCAAAAAACGATGGAATACTACACTGTGGTCATGGCGAGTCATCCAAAGTCTTTCCAAACAGCTATTCAAGTCATCTTGTAAAAATTTCTTTAAAAAAAAAAAAAAAAATTAATATCGCAATATAATATCGCAAACCCCCCAAAAATCGCAGAAATTGTTTTTTCCAATATCGTTCAGGCCTACTTTCAGCGGTTTTCTGTGAAAAACAACTGGTCATGCTTGCAAGCATATCAGAAGATTGCATTCGGCGAGATGTATACCGACTTCAGTATCTAGCCTGATCCCGCCTCTTACCTTTTGTCGGACGGGATTGGCTCCTGCTCCTTGATCAGGACAAGTGTCGGAGATAAACCACCGATGTACAGGCGATACAACATAAGTATTTCAATGTTTTTGCTGTTGCGTTGACTGAGTGTGGGTGATTTCTTTGTTTGTTCGTCAAGCGCGTCGATGCCGTTGTGTCATCCTGACTGTTCGCTTTATTCGTGACCGACAAGCTCGCCTTTAAAGGTCGTAGTGCTTTCGTGAGACGTCATTTGACGTTAGCGTCACAATAGGCTTTTTAAGTGCAAATGACATGATCACGTTTAAGCTCATTCTGCTGCTGTCTGTTGAGCTGACGGCGTGTTTATCCTTTTAGGCACAGGCTGTTTATCTGCGCCTCCACTGTGAATGACACTGCTGATAGTGGAGTCTGTTTATCTGCTTTCTCGTGAGTAGGAGCGCAGCCTGCGTGCAGCAATATAATATTTGATCAATAAGCCTGATCGGGCATCATACATCATCTGAATGGGACACACTTAAAATTCAGGCTAAGACAACTAGCTGGAGGAGATACATGGCCGCATTTCAGTGTTGGAAATGTTTTGTACACGAAGATGACAGTCACAGATTTGAAAGAACGCTAGGTTACATTGTTTTTATGGCCTCAAATTTTTTAGGCCTTTCACAGTAGAGGTTTTCAAACTGTAAACTGCAAGTTCTTAGTGAACAAATCACTGCCAGAGTGAAGTTTAGGTTGATTTAACTTATTCAGTAACATTGACGGAAATAGGAATCAAAGAGGGAGGACAGGAAAGACTAGTGAATGACACAGCAGACAGAGCAAGTGTAACATTTTAACTCATTTGCTGCCGTTCATGCCGGCAGACGGCAGCAAATGTTCGCTGACAGCCCAACCAGTTAAAACGGATTGGATACTTACCAGTGTCAATGGCAGTGATTGAGTCGTAACTTAACTGTGGTAACTGCCTTCTTGCACTGCGTGACAACTACCGCTGTGCAAAATAGTTCATAGCTTGCCTTTCAAAACAAGTAAGTAAGTGGCGTGCACAGACAGTTTGTGGGGCAGGTGCTCAAAGGGGAAAAAAAGGTCACTTTTCGCAGCGTATGTAACTGCCAGCCTTTGCTGCCTCATTAGAACAATGTAAATTAATAAAAGAAAGAAAACCTTTTAGGTTTTTTTCAACATAAAGCGATGACATTTACAAATGCAAAACTACTCCACAAAGTCTCTTGCACCCATATTCCAAACCCAACAGGAAATCGGGTATTTTGGATTGATTGTGAAATTTTTATCGCGTTACAGGGTGCATATCTGAGACATTGGCACCTAGGGAGTTAGTTGGATGCTTCTCAAAAATGGTGAGACTTTAAAGAGCATACAACAGGAGAAAAAAAGACTTAAATAGCATTATTATGTGAATTAGATTCCTATTTTGAGATGATTCGACTATATACAACAATTTAGCAAAGCGCAGATGAAATTAGTCTTTTAATCTGCCGGTTAGCCACGCCTACCATTATAGGGCTCTAGCGTCCCGAACAGGTGGATGACCTCCAGGGGTCGCTTTAACCGAATATTTTCCGTCGTTGACCGGTTCTTTTAAAACGGTGACGGAAAAAACTTAAGTCCCTCCGTCATTTTGACAGGTTGCAATTCACACCCCAGACCACAGGGTGGCGAGTGAGCATATTAATTAGCTATTGTCTCTCTTAATGCATGACGTCGTTGGCTATTCTGTCAGAATATTGTAGCGTCACCGGGGTCTTGGCGGCGGCACCGTGATTGACACATCAACGCGAGGTTCTTATTGGTGCACCCGGTGTGCCAGCGCGTCATCCAATTGGTGGACTAGATTGCCGCCTGTGTATAGACCCCAATCACATGCCGCCCCCCCGACTGGAGCTGCCATATTGTCCGTCAGCTCGTCGTGTTTACACATTACCGCTACGTACATGCCTCCTATTACGGCGTGTTTTTCTGCTCGTTAACATTAATAATCAAAATGGTGAAGGCGTGTGTGGCGGTTGGTTGCAGTAACAGAGAAGATAGACGGAGAGACTTGAAGTTCTACCGTATTCTGAGAGACCCGAAGAGGAGAGCGAGATGGACTGCTGTAATTCGACAAGAAATCTGGGCACCAAACGATCACCGCAGACTATGTAGTAGTCATTTTATATCTGGTAAGATGCATTTAATATATATTTAGAAGATTTTGGGCTGACAACCACAATTAAGATCATTGTGTGACGTTGGTGATTGGGGTCTATATAGTTGCCTCTTTTTCTTTGGGGGCGGAGTTGTTGTTTTGTTGGCGTTGTTGGCGGTAAGCAGAGTAAAAAGAGGGAGAAAAATTCCACGACTTCCATGTCTAATTGTTCGCCGCCAAGCAAGCGTTACAATATTAATTAAAAATGAATGAAAACTAAATACTATTGAATATGTCATCATTATCATTTTAAAAATTTAAGTGACGGGTAAAAATAGATTATGACCGGATTTTTATGACCCTGTCAGTCAAAATGACAGACAACAAAAATGTCTAGCGCAACCTCTGATGACGTCAGTGGGTGACTGGGCACATCACTTTTACTATTCAGCCCATTGAAGGGGAATTATTCAAAACGAGGAAAATGCGACGAAGAGAGCCGCAAAATGTCATTGTTTCAGTCTCTCCAATATTTTTACAGGATATTCTTTTTATCCAAGTATTTTTCCACAATAGCTATATAAATGGCTTGAGAAGGACCAGTCAGCCCGTCGAGGGGGAACTATTCACAACGAGGAAAACGCGACGAAGAGAGCTGCAAAATGTCATTGTTTCTGTCTCTTTGCTTCAATGTTTTTACAGGATATTCTTTTTATCCAAGTATTTTCCCCAATTGCTAAATAAATGGCATGGTCATGACAAATAACAGTCTTGTGCTAAATGGAATATGAAATAATAAAAATGCACTTATTCTGGACGACATGGCAAAATTATTCCATTATGGTCAAAACTGTCGACTTCACCTTTTCTGTCGCACCTCCCGAACGATATTTAATGACACCTAAATCGGACATAGTGTCATTTCCCTTCCCCGGCTTCGGAGAATGTAAACCAACAAAGAGGCGTGACAGCTAGCCGACATGCTAACCCGAACAGAGTGATGTTTCAATGTCTTCGAAGCGGAAAATCACACATAACTAGCCCGGATTATTTGACATGACGACTGGGTTGTCGATTGTCTTCGCGGATCGGCAAACCGCCCAGCGGAGAGCAATTTACAGCTCGTTCCCCGGAGGAGGGCGGCTGCAGTTGTTGTGCAGCTAACGTGCAGCTAATTTGCATGAGGAGAGCTTTTTATATGCCTATCAATGATCAAACGTAAGTAGTCCATTATTTATAGAACGTTTGGAGTGTTTACTTTGTAATCGCTGCATTCGTATTTGACATAATACAAAACAAGATGTTTACTCACTTCCTCGTAAGTCCAATGGTCCCACAGTAGTAGGGCTTGTTTTGGCCAATATCCACGTTGAATGGGAACCTTTTGAAACTCCAAAAAGGCGCACACGCCTCTCCCTCATAAAGCAAGATTTTTCTGCAGCCGTTTGGCTGGCGTGATGCGGAAAATAAACGTATTAATCCGCAAAATCAGCTGAATCCTTAGTCCTCATACACAACAGTACCGCTGTTTGGTGAAGAGGACGCCTTCACCCGTACACGTCACAGCGCCCTCCCCCTCAATGCATGACCGAAGCCGGAAGTCACTCATTTTCATGGCGCGGGATTCAAAAAACTAAATAAATATAGCGATCGCTTCCACACACATCCAAGAGGTCCATATCCTTCAGGAGCATAAAATACCGCGTGTATTATGAAGTAAACATGCTTTTTCGTGTCACATGCACTTTAATGAGACATATGATATCTTAAGTTATCAAAATGGTGAGTTTACATACACGGACGGGCCTGAGATGGACAGGGTGCCAAAGTCAGACATTTTTTGGGCAACAGGCCAAATTCAGTAAATTACAAATAACTCCCTGATACAAAGTTCAGTCATTTTCATATCTGGCATATATGAGAGGTATCCCAGCCTGAACTTGACTGCATTGAAACATTACCCATTAGGCTTGGCGTGCTCTGCTCGGAACAGGAAACGCCCTTTTTGACTAGGCATGCTCTTCCTCCACGGGAAAAAAATCAATTGACCTCAAACCTGCATCAGGGGATCCTTAAGACATAGTTTTCATTTCTGGCCACCTCGCAGACGCAGGACAAGATGAAGGGTGGACTCTTTCTGGATATTGTAGGTGCCTGGGTGCCTGATGAAAAATATCGAGTTTTCCTTAAAGTAGACGGGTCCAAACAGGAAAGTGAGAATAACCGTCGCCAATTTGTCTCACCACAAATTTTAGACAGTCATTACTTAGTAGACATACAACATATCTGTGCCAAACATCCCATCCTTGTTGAGTTGTACCCTGATAGGTCCTGTAGGGGTCATTTGCCTCAACCTACTGCTTAACTTATACATGTCCGGTTTATTGTGGATCAGTCATTGTTGTTACAAGACCTTTTGTAATACTCAATTTTAAAGCCCATGTCCAAATGTCTCTGTCTGTTGCCATGACGACCCTATGTTCGCCATTAAAAGGAAGTAGATTTCTTCAGGGACATAGGCAGCTTATAGAGCCACAAAATTTGGCACACTTGGTCGAATTGGCCTAATTAGAAGATTAATTTTGGTTTTCAATAATACTACTACTGCATAGCTTAGTAGTGCCTCCTTTTTTAGGACCCTCTTCATTAGAGTTTTTTTTCCCTAGGTGTTTGAATGTACAGTATATCTAATCCCCCAAAAAGAGGGGCGTTTCAAGCATGTTAGGTTCTCATGAGATGATGAGGGGCGTGCGATCTGCCGAACTGCCAGCACCCTGACCTGCGTGGCGTCCGAGTTGTGTGACGTCCGAGTTACGCCAAACTGCGAGGGCCCATTCTGTCCTGCTTTAAAGCCTAGTTTTATTTATTCTTCCTACCGTTGTGTGCTGGTCGCCACGTTAAATCTATTAATTGAATTATGGTGAGCGGCTAGCCTAGCTTGTTTAACAGGTGGGACTGGGCAGCAGGCTAATTTAGAGAATTGCACAGAGACAAAGGCTAACTCAGGCTTAGGGGGGCACACACATACACTCGAGATCTTACTCATTATGTGTTACCTTTGCATAGGGGCTGCAGGCAGGGGCGAGGAGATTGGATTCAATTTTATTCATGTTACTTTAGCAATAATATCACTGCAATACAGCTTCTGCTTATCTTCTATGTATCTTAACTTATTGGCTGGCATATTTATGTGAATGAAGCTGTGGAGCCAGAGACATTCAAGGAAATCTTTTTCAGTTGTTTCTTTCAAAATTGCTCTTTAATATTTCTCATGCTTATCTCATTTATCTTGGAGAAGAAAGTTTGTTGTGGTAATCAAATGTCATCTTGGTGCAAAATGCCAAAATTTACACCACAAAGTAGGGAAAAGGTACTGTGTAATACTTTCGACCTTCAACATCTAAGCCCTTGTTATTAGTCATTGATTCCTTTTGACATGTGTTTGGAGAGGGAAAAATCCTCTGAAATGTGTCTGTCATGTAATCATGCAAATATACAGTGCATAATCTTTTTTCATAGGGATTTAGGAAATGTTGATGTCAGGTAGATGTTGCTTGAGCACAACCTTGTTTTTCCCGTTTAAAAATACTGCACACTGCCACTATCTCCTTTTCCAAGATGAACGGAGAGTAAATATATTAGAAATGCATCAAGATGACAGCTTGTTTCATTACGAGCTCGGCCTCGTACTTCAAGTGATGCGTGATGTGGCCATGGCGTGTTCATTATGGCTCCCATTGGCAGGCAAAACAATGTCACATGGGTCAGCGGCTGGCACAACAACACGCCAGCCGAAGAACGTAGCCAGGGTCACAGCGTGACTGTGTTTGTCAATGCTGCGTGTGGGAGGAATGCTGGGGTTGTTATACAAGGTAGGTCCACTCTTTTGTACAGGCAATAGCATTAGGTACACAAACCAAAGGAATTCAATGCAATGAATCATATCATTTGTCAAGTTAGTCTTTTCCAATTTAACCGACTGGAGTGTGTGTGGGGTACTTGCATGTGTGGATGATTAAAAGTACTTACTAAGTTCGTACTATCTTAATTCTTAAATGGATTGGATTTCTATTGCTAACAATGGCACTGAATTAGCTAAGTGTTACTAACACGATGGTTTGTGGACACCAGGTCTTTATGGTGATTAGTTTTAATTCAATCACCTAAAATGGAAACTTGCCCTTTAAAGGGTTAAAGTGAATTTCTAAAACAACTAACCACTTCCTTCTAACCCTTTGGAGCCAAGTGTGTCACTGAACTCCGTTTTAGTATCAGTCAAAAAATAAAACAAAAAATATCTATAGATATAACTAGAGATCGGACCCGATCGACCGGGATGCCGATCGATCGGGTCCGATCACGTCATTTACAAAGTATCGGAATCGGCAAAAAAATATCGGACATGCCTTTTTTAATATATATATATATATATATATATATATATATATACTGTATATATATGTTTTTTTTTTTTTTTTTTTTTTTAATTAAATCGTTTTCCAATTGTATTTAATGTTACAGACATAATGTGTTATACTCTTCCAGAGTCTTTAGTTTAAGCTTAAGGTAGGGTTATCAAATTTATCGCGTTAACGGCGAGAATTAATATTTTTTACATTTATCACGTTACAATATTTAACGCAATTAACGCATGCGCTGCACGACCTACTCACACATTGTCGCGTACAATCTATAATGGCGCCGTTCTACCCAAACAGTATATGAAGCTAAAAGGCAGCATAAAATGAGTAGAGAGAATTTTGGCAGCCTTTGGAGCCTTTTTTTAAATGGCTAAAGCCTTACAATCCCTCTCCCAACGATTAGAATAATCGTGGGAAACAATGTGGGGAAGAAAGGTAGTAGTTGATCTTTTTCTTAACACCCTATGTTATTTCCCAACACAGAGAAGATATATCAATTGGTATCACGACGCACAGTCATGGTTGCACTTCCCATCATGCATTTGGGCAGAAGTTAAATGGCTACAGTATCATTTACTGAAAGCTCAACAAATACACTGGATGGCAATATTTAGTCACAATATACAAAGTCACATTTATCCTTTAAGAATTACAGGTATTTCTATCCGTGGGTCCCTCTCACAGAAAGAATGTTAATAATGTAAATGCCATCTTGAGGATTTATTGTCATAATAAACAAATACAGTAATTATGTACTGTATGTTGAATGTATATATTCGTCCGAGTTTTATTCATTTTTTTCTTAATGCATTGCCAAAATGTATGTGATCGAGAAAAATTATCGGGAATGATTGGAATTGAATCGGGAGCAAAAAAAGCAATCGGATCAGGAAATATCGGGATCGGCAGATACTCAAACTTAAAGGATCGGGATCGGATCGGGAGCAAAAAAACATGATCGGAACAACCCTAGATATAACGATGAAACATCTACTGATAGTTTTCTGAAGTGATCCTGAAACCAAATGGGAATTTATTTTTTATTGCAGGGCTGACTGAAGGGTGTCACCATGATCTAAGGTTGTTTTCTGGGCTTACTCCTTAAAATAACACTAGGTAACTTTTCAACCTTTATAAATATTTTCATAACATTTGTGATAAAGTGTCGACTGACAACTACTTGAATGACACCTCTTTTATATTTTGAGTGGGTCCTATCACTATCACCAGGGCTAATTAACTTTGAGGAGGGTGGCAGAAAACCCTGCCACACAAAAACTACAAATGTGCTGACTACTTTACGCCATCTGCCACTTACCCCTTTCCCCATTCATCATAAAGACAGAAGTCGATGCAAACGCTTTTGCGCAAATTCTGCAAAGATGGCAGAACGACAAGAGACAAAAAGTTTTGTCCGAAGAGGGAAAAAAGAGAGGCTACCAGGATACTCAAAAGTAAACATTGGCTCGGCTTTACTTGTCACTGGCATGACGCCGCCCCCAAACCGAACTCGTAAATGCTGACGAGTTCGGTTGGGGTTGGGGCGTTAACCACACTAGGCCACACTGTAACTAACCGTCATATGCTATTGTTTAGGCACAACTGGATTCATTACCTTATTACCAGGGGTGCACATATTTTTTTTGCCCAGGTTCTCAGAGGAGGACCTGGAGTTGTGACTTGGTCCTCATTGAGCTGGAGAGCCGACCCCGCCTGATGCGATAAAATTATGACAAGCTTTACTTAGAACCAATTAACTTTAATTAATTATATTAACAATTAATGCTTGATTAACATCAACTGGCACAACAAAATTGCCATTACTTTGAAGTGAAATGTAAAGAAATAAACATAAAAGCCCCAATTCAAAATAAAGGGTATTATGCGGCTCCCACATTAACTCCAAGCCTTTTTATTCCACCACTTGTCCATAGGGCGAGTGGGGTCCTGTTTGACATTGATAGTTTGCTTAATTGCCACATGCCACCCTACATAAAATGCGCTGCTTTTATCAGCGACATTGGGATTCTCACGGCACATTTTGTACCGCATTTCTGTGCGAGCATCATTTACTTCTAGCCATGGTACCTCCTGCAGCCACTTTTTAGCAAAAGTCCTTTTTTTCGGTAGCTCCGGTGACGTCTCTGTCGTCTGTCTGTCTTTTGACGGGGGTGGGGGAACACAGAAATAATTACTCAGTGGGGCCTGCCTCTTCGACATTTTGAGAAGTTATTTTCTCGTGTCCACCGCAAATACAGTGGTCAGCCATCGGTACGCAAAAGCGTATGGAAGCCGTTGAGGGCCAGCGCGTTTGTCTACGTCCAGTACGAATGCGCGCATGCGGACCACTTATGTGCACCCCTGCTTATTACTATTCATTCTTCACATAGAAATGTCTTTTAATCCATCTGCAGGCTACAGGGAGATCATGATTTTACAACACTGTGCGGGTGTGCGCTGGTCCTCATGGGAAGCTGTTTTCCAAAATTTCCAGGTTCGCGGTGAATCAGTAACAGGCACACTTTTGCTCAATAGACGATGTTTATTGATTAGAAAATGCAGAATACATGAGATTTATTTATCACAATCCCACAAAAGCGGCAAACAGATATAAAAAACAATCAAACAAATGGTAACGTGATGCTAGATTTGAGTTTGTCAATCTCAGAATCCCCGCGTTACATTACAGCACAACTAGTTGTCCCTTAGAAATGAAAATCGCTTACCGTGACAAATGAGTGGGAAGCCAACAACACTCCAGTAAAGCGGCAAAAGGACAAAGCCAGGCGATCCATACGTGACCCGCTGGCGGACTTCACTGGTCGCCCGGAAATGTTCGGCTTTTGTAAGGACGCACCCCTCAGAGGCGGAGAGGCCAACTTCCGCCCCCGAGCGGCGCGGCCCCGTCCAATCACAAACATTTAAACTACTTTTGGTTCAGCCCCCTTGAAAAAGGGCTTTTCAAATGGGACAAATGAGCTGTGCTGCAACAGATGCCAACGAATGGTAAATATTATGGCTGCAAAACAAGTTATCTCTATGGGACCCAGGTGTGTAACTATGGGACCCAGACGTGTCAAAACAAGTTATCTCCTCAGATTCTCAAGCGCGTCTCCTAACTATTGGAAAAAGGTGAGAAGTTGTTACAATCTATATCACAGAAGCAATCATACATCACAAAAGCATAATGTAATATTTTCCCCTGTCAGAAGCCCAGTCTTCCTTATGGTAAAACACTACTGCTTTTGTCCACCAGCGTCGCTAAAATTGATCAAAATTGAAAAGTTATCCAGAGTTGCTTTAAATGTTTTTTTTTAATGTAGTGGAGCAAAGAGTTTTTTCTTGACAACATGTCGACATGTACCTGAAAATCATTAGTTTTCTCACAAACACAGCATATGGAGCTATCACTAGCTTATGGGTGTGTTGAAGATCTGAGCATATATATACTGTACATACCAAGCCAACACACGGCATTCTTTACACGGGCCAGACCTGAGCCTACAGAATCAGTAGGAGACATTTCTCAGTAAATTGGCCAACAGTCAGCCAGCACTAATGCACAGAATTGGTTCAGTACTGGGCCTAACAAATTTTACTACTTGGGCATGAACATATCCTTCACATAGAAATGTCATTTAATCCATCTGCAGGCTACAGGGAGATCATGATTTTACACGACTGTGCTGGTGTGCGCTGGTCCTCATGGGAAACCTAGTCTTCCTTAAGGTAAAACACTACCGCTTTTGTCCACCGGCGTCACTAAAATTGATCAAAACTGAAAAGATATCTAGAGTTGCTTTAATTTTTTTTTTTATGTAGTGGAACAAAGAGTTTTCTCTTGACTACATGTTGACATGTACCTGAAAATCACTAGTTTTCTCACAAACAGAGCATATGGAGCTATCACTAGCTTGGGGTGTGTTGTAGATCTGATCATTTTTATACTGTACATACCCAGCCAACACACGGCATTCTTTACATAGGTCAGACCTGAGCCTACAGAATCAGTAAGAGACATTTTTCAGTAAATTGGCCAACATTCAGCCATCACTTATGCACAGAATTGGTCCAGTACTGGGCCTAACAAATTTTACTACTTGGGCATGAACATATCCTTCACATAGAAATGTTGTTTAATCCATCTCCAGGCTACAGGGAGATCATGATTTTACACGACTGTGCGGGTGTGCGCTGGTCCTCACGGGAATCCTAGTCTTCCTTTAGGTGAAACACTACCTCTTTTGTCGACTGGTGTTGCTAAACTCGACCAAAACTGAAACGTTACCTAGTGTTGCTTTAAGTGTGTAAATTTCCCCAAATTATTTTGATGGTATTATGTTTTTGGGGAAAAAAATTGTTTGATCATGATACATGATATGATATACATGATACGATTAAATATAGAGGATTTGCATTGTATTGCTTTGTATTGTGTTCTGTTTTAATTTACATTTTACAAAGTGTCCAATCAAATATGACGTTTGTAATATTATGTTATGCATCACGTAAAGGCAAGAACTGGTCAAAATATTACAAACATCACCATCTGATACGGGGAAATATTATAAGTCAACATATGAATGTTTGATAAAATATTACCTGTGCTTTTGGCAGAGGTGGGTCGTAACGCGTTACATGTACTCTGTTACTTTTGAGTAACTTTTTGAGAATAATGTACCTCCAAGAGTAGTTTTACTAAGCTATACTTTTCACTTTTACTTGAGTAAATTTGTGAGGAAAAAAACACTACCCTCACTCTGCTACAAGAGTCGTTACATTTTTCCTCTTTATTCTACATACTAGATTAATTATTTTTTTGCCAGTGATGCCAACAGTAGTGCTACCGATTTCACCAATGAGACGTTGCAACAATAATCACCTGACTCCATCATACCAATCATACGCAAACTTGCCGTTCTATCTTCACGCCAGCCTGTTCAATCATGTGGTGAATTTAAAGCACCGTAAAAAATGAAGTATTTGATATAGAGCGCTGCCCTCAACAGGACTCGAAAGCGCGGATTTTAACCTCTCTCCAGTTTTTATTTGGCATCGATTGACCACGGGGATATGATCCTTTTAAATTCAAAATCGCAAATATGAAGGAACTCTTCTTTATTCAAACTAGGAACTTTTTTTTCCACTAGAGGGCACTCATGCTCTTTGGGCGAGTATTGCTTCATTTATGTAATTTTTTTCTCGTTTCGTTTTTTTTTTTTGTTTTGTTTTTTTGTGTGTTTCTTTGGCTTAATGTGGTTATGTAATGGGATATTGTACATTACCATTATAACAACAGTTCATATAGATAACTTTGTGCTCAGAAAAAAATACCATTGTTTAAAAAAACAACAAAAATATAATCAGTTACTCCCAGTGTTACTCATTACTTGAGTATTCTTTTCACTGAATACTTTTTTACCAATACATTTTTTGGACGAATACTTTTACTTGAGTAATATCATTTTGAAAACGCTACTCTTACTTGAGTACAATTTTTGGCTACTCTACCCACCTCGGGTACTTGGTACATAGAATCAAGTGTTGACAGAGCACATATTTAATGTTCAAATGAACTACGACTGCCTGGTACCCCTACAAGATGCTGTACAATGCTGCCATCAATTGGACAACCGAAGTGACTGGATAAATTCGCGAACAAAAGGGGTCACTTTTTGAGCCCTCCCTCCTGGCTGTCTCGAAATATGTGATTTTTAAGCACAAGTATTATTTTAAATGGGGAAAAGTGTTAAAATGCAATGCATTGAAGTCTCATATAGTTCTGCAGCTTTGACCCATAAAATAAATAAATAAATAAACTTCCTTGATGTACGCAAAACACTGACTGCAATTCAAGAAATTAAGATTTTGCCCAATATTTCATCTGCCTAAGGTAACAAAAATATTACAAATATGAGACTCGAGATGCAATAAAGTGATCTGCTCTCATGTCATAAACATTTATGAAGGAGCAACATTAAAACCAGCCAATATTAAATTCCACTCATATATGGCCTGTTTTTTAATAAATGTTCCCACACTGGAATATCACTGCAGCTCAATTTTCTGCTCAATAAATCCAAAAGAAGATTAAACATTACTTCCTAGATGTGCTGTGGTGTTTTAGAATCACACGCACGCACACAACTGGCTCTTGGAGACTTTTAAATGATCACGTAAAAGAGGATTAGAGAAACAGAATCTCCCCTGGACGATAAAGATAATTACATTTTGGTCAATGATACTTCTTAAAATGCTAGACTTTTGTGAGTTCGTGTGTGTCCTTGTTGTTGTGTTGAAAGATGAGCATTTGAAAAAAAAATAATGCATTTTGCTTATCGGCTCTTGTTTGTTCTATTTATTTTTATTTTTAGCCTCCACCTTCGTCACAGGTGTGCCCGAGAGAGGCACTCTGCTCTTGAGAGATAACCTCCTTTCATATTAAAGAAGCGATATAATATGCCTCGGCACCACTCACGAAAAGCAAGGACACAAGTCCGCTGACATATTCAAAAATGATGACCATATTCCAATTTTTGATGACATTCAACGTGGCATATAAACAGGCGACGATAAGTCAGAAAATACAACTTATTGAGACCAACTGATGGCCGAATAGTCACCTTCATTCATTCGTCAAACACAGCAAGTCATCCAGATCCCAAAAGGAGGACATTAGATGTTCTAATGAGGCTAATTTGACTTCTCGTAAATCAACACACAGAAAAAAAGTCATTAATATAAGGGGAGAAATAAAGGATGATTTAAGCAAAGCATTCTACTCAGTAGCCAAATCCCACATAAACCACTAGTGGCATGTGTGATTTATTTTAAAAAAATATGTAGCGGAAAACACAGACAAGACTGAAAAAGCAGTTTCTGCTCTTGCAGTCCTCTTTAAATGAAACTGCTGTATTTTAAGCCAAAAAAACTGTTGTGTTTGATAGAACAATATGTCTAAATGCTGCCATAGCAGATTCATGGCGCATTAAGCCCCCAAACTGTTTTTAATTTGTCCGTTTTACCCCGGAAACCCCCGTTTACAGACGTTGCGCAACCGTTTTTGTTTCAATCCAGCCATGAAAACAAGGTAAGTAATTATATTATTCAAAATGTCTGTCATTTTTAGGTTAGAATCATTAATTGATCTCTAATATTTTGTTTAAAAAAAAAAAAAAAAAAACACAATTTTAAACTTTTAAAGTGATCCTCTACCTTAAATACATGTAGGCTCTAACAAACCACAATTGTTCTCTTGTACTAAAATATGTTGTTAGAAACACATAAAATATTAAATCAATGGCAATATTTTTTAATATTTAATACATAATTTGACCGTTAGTTGGCGCCATGGTTTGTGGGCTCGCAGTGATGACGTCATTGGGATCTTTCCAAATGTGTGGTGTGTTCAACAATTACTTATTGCTGCCTGAACTCGCAAAGTAAAATGCCACTATGTGCTGTTTTAGAATGCAATTTCCAGTCAAAATGAAACAAGGGGAGTGAAGTGAGTAGTCAAGGTGGAATTATTATTTTTAGTGAATAAATGTGCATAAGTGGAAGCTTCTCCCCCTTTATGGTCCCTTTATGCACGTATCCTACCCACCACATGTTACAATTGGCGCCCGAACATTTTTCCTGGATCCTCAGTCAAGTAAGGGATCCGTCTATTTTCTGGATCCGACGGTCCCACCGCGTCTGCAATATTGGTTTCGGATCTGTCTATTTTCTTTTATTCGTCGGTCCCACAGCGGCTTTTCGGATCAGTCTATTTTGTGGAATCGACGGCCTGATCGTGGCTGCAACGTGCCATGGGATCGGTCTAATTCCTGGATCTTCGAGTGAGTAAAAAACGCGGATTTGGATTACTATTGCTATCTTCTTTGTTGACTATTCTTCGTGGGAGTTTTCTCCAAATCATACCAAATAATCAAAGCACTATGGCACGCTACAGCGACGACAGTGACTCTGACATGGACCTTACAACAATGTTGGAGTTCGTCAGGGAACGCATGTTTGCATACTGCTGAGCTCCCGAGTGGTCAAGGTGGAAATATTATTTTTTGTGAATAAAATTTGCATAGGTGGAAGCTTCCCCCCTTTTTGGTACTTTGATACACGTATCCTACCTACCACGCGTTACAATGTACAAGACATGGATTACACAAGGTGTGCTCTTTGGCCTGTACTGTATGTAAATCACACGACAGCTCTGGATCCTAACAATCTACATAATTATATTGGGATGAGTTTGAAAACGCAATATGCTTACCTTGAATATCTGCTAATAAAACCGGAGTTCCCAACAGCATACACTCTCACTCTCAACTGGAGTTCCCAACAGCATATGCTCTCTCGCTCTGTTGTCATTGAGACTTTTGCCCAACTTTTGTCTTATCAGGTATTTGCTGCACACATTTTTCCCTGAAGCTTGTCTTGTGAACGACCGACAGTGCTGTCCTGCTCCTCACTTTTCAGATCTGGTTCAAATAGGAAGGGTAGAACCGACGACATGTTGGGAAAGCTAACGAGTGACTCGCTGGAATTTCGGCAACGGGCCCGGTGCCATCACGCACTCCGATGTAAGAATGGCGACCTATCACTTAAAATGATTTTACAAACTTTATTAAAACAAAAACATTAAGAGGGGGTTTAATATCAAATTATTATAACTCATACTAACTTTTATCTTTTAAGAATTACTTGTCTTAAAAATAGAGGATCCCTTTAAACAAATGACGTCACAATGAAAAAAATGGCGTCTGTAAAATAGTCACGGATATCTACCTCATAACTATTGCTAAATTGTATTTCTTTTTGTTACAGTCACATTTTCCCCGATATCTTAGATGATAAATTGGGGGAAAAAAAACATTTAAAAGGGTAAATACTGTATATGAAAAACAACATCTCGACCACTCCTTGATGTCTGCGATTTCTGCATCGCGACCCTTGTTATATTACCATGTTTCACCCATAAAATCCCCCAAAAATCCAGCTGTGGCCATTCACAGCTGTGTCTTGACACTCAGTGATGCATGCTACATGGAGTTTTTGGATCGAAAAGAGGTAAGTACGCGATAATATCTCGTTAAAGTCTTGGCGTCTTTAATTCTGCTCTCGCGTGCTCTCACCTCCAGATAGGGTAGTAGCCTTCTGTAGATAGATAAGGGGAGTAAGATACTGCTCCCAACTCTGTTCCTGATTTGCCTGGTTTTGTCCACTGTTTGTGTAGATGGCAAATATAAACTGTATGAACTTGGAGGTCGGGGCAGATCGACTCTATCACGGCCGGCCGGCTTCTTTCTTTTCTTTCCTCACGAAATGTGCACTCGTTATTTTATTTTGGTTCCTGAATTGTGTGTCGTCATCTCCAGTTCGTTAAGAGAATAAAAGAATCTGTAAAAAGAAAAAATCTACTTTTTTCTCCAGCATAAATTGGGCCGGTCACTGTCAGAGGGCTAAACATTTTTGGGTCTCGAAGAGACCCCCCAGAATCTCCAATATGTTGGAGGACTGTGTGAAAGTTAAGTCTCTCAGTATATGTTATCGATATTCAAACACTTTCCATAAAAAAAAGAACTTTAAAAAATCAATATGATTGAAAAAATGATTGATGATTAAAACTTTTCCATTCATCCGTACCACTTATCCACCCAAGGGTCAGGGGGCTGCTGGAGCCAATCCCATCTAACTATAGACAGGAGACAGGGTACACCGTTAAATGGTTTCCAGCCAATCGCAGGTACCACAGAGAAAAAAAAACCTTTTACACTCACAATCACATAATATGTAGAAAAATTTAGAGCAGGGGTCGGGAACCTATGTATCGTGAGCCATATCTGGCTCTTTTGATGAGTGCATGTGGCTCTTTGCCAACCCTTCATCCTAAATGTGGTATCAGCCGCCTTGCTTGACAATGTTACTGGCATCCCCAAGGGGCCGCTGTCCTTTTCAATATGACGGGCATTGCCAATTTAGCCTACACGAAGAAGTGGACGAGCAAGGAAGAGAGAGAGGCAGGTGTTGAAATAGTTGTGCGGGAGTGTTAAGTGGCTATGTCCCGCGCTGGTCTTGTTTCTGTTAATAAAGTCTCAATGCAAAAGCCATCCGACATGTCCAGGTGTTTTTATACACAACGCCACCTGAACGAAGGAAGAACCGGAAGTAGGAACAACGAACAAGCTACGGAAATCGCTGGTCCACACCCATACTACGGTTCGGAGTTGAGAGCAGCGTTTACCAAAAGTGCAGATTGGTAACAACTAGGGCTGTCAAATGATTACAATTTTTAATCGAGTTAATCATAGCCTAAAAATTAATTCATCGTAATTAATCGTAATTCAAACTATCTGTAAAACATGCCATATTTTTCTGTAAATTATTGTTGGAATGGAAAGATAAGACACACGACGGACATAAACATTCAACATACTGTATATAAGTACTGTATTTGTTTATTATAACAATAAATCCACAAGATGGCATTAACGTTCTTTTTGTTAAAGGGATCCACGGAGAGAAAGACTTGTAGTAAATAAAAGATAAATTTGAGTACAAGTTATTGTAATTTTATGTTAAAAACCCTCTTAATGTTTTCGTATTAACAAAATTTATAACATTTTTAATAAAAAAAAATAAACTAATAGCTCGCCATTTTTGACGTCGCCGAGCTTGACGTCACATGCGCTCCCTGCCGTTCTTCTACAGTGTCTTCAACTACGTAAGGTAGTGATTGAAATACACCACAAGGTGTCAATGGCGAGTTTTAAATTGCGAAATTGGGAATTAAATGTTGTGGTCCGTGTTGAACTAATACGGAATATAAATGAATAGATACATTTCTATGCATTTTAGTAGGTTTTGGGATGTCCCTTTTTTTTCTCTGCCTGTACAGCTTTGGGCTTGAGGGGGGCGTCCCGTATTTCTTATTTCTGAAAGGTGGCAACCCTAGATTTGAAATGGTCTACTTCTATGCGACTTGTCACATTCAGACCGTGAAGTCAATGCTTCACCTGAGTCGGAAAAACACGAAAAAATTGGATTCGTACATTAAGAACTGAGGTCTGAACCTAGCCTAAATCTAACTTGTCGCGTTAGCATAGCATTCGCGTTAGCATTAGCATCAATTTTAGCATTGTGAGCATCCTCTTAAAAGCTCAGACAACTATTTTACACACAGTTCGTGACTTCTAAGTGGGTTTAATTGAAGATAATGTACTGCTTTTCTAGCTGAGTGTGTATTATCATCACAAAGTTGGCGTTGTCCTTGTAGACGCTACAATATGTGCTCGTCTATGTTCATTCAATATTGTTCAAAAATTTTATTTCTGAACTAAAACTTTTGAATTTTAAAGTCGAAAACATTTTGAGTAACTGTCGACTAAAACTTGACAAAATTTGTATGAGATTTTGTCGTCTAAAACTAGACAAAGTTGGACACATTTTGAAATGACCAAAATATGACTAGGACTAATAAGTATTTCGTCCATAAGACTAAGGCAAAAAGTAAAAGGGCAAAAACAACACTGGTTTCAAAGGTTTCACACCAGGGTTTGACTTTTCTAGTAAACTTCTAAATTTGTGGTTTTAAGCCTAGGTACAATTTAGAGTTCCTGTTCTGTGTTTTAAATTGCAGTTTGAAGCCAGATTTCCCTCAATCACATTTGTTGCTCAATTACTGCATGGTCATTTTCTTCTGTCATTAGAACAGTATTTCATCAAGGTCCCTCTAGTCTTTTTAATCATTGTGAGAATTTCATATTGAAACATCATCTGGTGCATTGAGCAATTCTGCCCCGCTTTCCCCTTCCCTCCTGTACAAAGTGCAATCCCACCGAGCGCTTGATGCTCCGCCACAGGCGAGTCAGCTGTTGGCCTCTTTTTTTCTCTCTCTCTCGCTCCCTCTCCTCCATATATTTTTTTAATGGCCTACTTTGGTGCCAGAATGGGGGTCTGTGGAACCTGGGGATTAGCACACCTACATCTGCGCATGGCCTTAAACTCTTGTTACAGGATGGAACTGCAGCTGCACGACGTTCCTAGTTTGGAGCTGCGTCACTGACACGCATGGATGATCTTGTGAAGCTTTTTCATGTCCATTTGCTTCGTTTGACTGAACAGTTCCTCTATGACTGTTAATTTTGTCCGTGTTTTTTGTCTGTATTGTTCCTGTTGAATGGAGATAACTGTTTCAACATAAAAGCTTAGTATATAATGTAGCTTAATGTGTCATGTATTTTTTTATGTTTTAATTGCACCATTATTGTTTTCGTCAACAATGTGATGACGTGACGAAGATGAGCTAAATACAGTGGGGCAAATAAGTATTTAGTCAACCACTAATTGTACAAGTTCTCCCACTTGAAAATATTAGAGAGGCCTGTAATTGTCAACATGGGTAAACCTCAAACATGAGAGACAGAATGTAGAAAAAAAAACAGAAAATCACATTGTTTGCTTTTTAAAGAATTTATCTGCCAATCATGGTGGAAAATAAGTATTTGGTCAATACCAAAAGTTCATCTCAATACTTTGTTATGGACCCTTTGTTGGCAATAATGGAGGCCAAACGTTTTCTGTAACTCTTCACATGATTTTCACACACTGTTGCTGGTATTGTGGCCCATTCCTCCATGCAGATCTCGTCTAGAGCAGTGATGTTTTGTGGCTGTCTTTATGCAACACGGACTTTCAACTCCCTCCACAGATTTTCTATGGGGTTGAGATCTGGAGACTGGCTAGGCCACTCCAGGACCTTGAAATGCTTCTTACGAAGCCACTCCTTTGTTGCCCTGGCTGTGGGTTTGGGATCATTGTCATGCTGAAAGACCCAACCACGTCTCATCTTCAATGCCCTTGCTGATGAAAGGAGATTTTCACTCAAAATCTCTCAATACACTCAAAATTCTTATTTGCCCCACTGTATATGGCTAGGGAGACTAGAACATGACGAGACGAATGCTAGTTTTTGTCTGACGAGACAAAAACTTTGCATATAATTAAAAAAAAAAAAATATATATATACATATATATATATATATATATATATATATATATATATATATATATATATATATATATATATATATATATATATATATATTAGAGAAAAATATATTTTTAAAAGTTATTCTTTTCCTTGATTGAAAAAATATATATATTTTTTTGATTGAACTTTTTTGGGGATTGAATGATTGAGACACAACAATGTGATGACGTGACCTACCCTTAATATGGCCCAAACACAAAAACGATTGCGGCAATCAAAGAAAACTTTTTCAATGAAAAATTAAGTGTTCAAATGCAAATTTTTCAATCTCAAATATTTTTTTGCATTCAAAAACTTTTTTCTATGATTGAAACTTTTCTTTTTTTTTTTTTTTTTTTGATTGAAGTGATTTTTCTTTATGAAAATCTATATTTTTTTGAAGCAACTTATTTTTTAATTGAATAATAAAGAGAAAAATGTCCTAGCCAAAATGTGGCCCTAACACAAATCGACATTACTTCAATCAAAATGTTGCTTCAATAAAAAAAAATAAAAAAAGGCAAAAAATGAAAGATTAATCAAATAAAAATTGCTTGCACGTGCATTTTTTGAGTTTTTTTTAGTTTCAAATTTGTTATTGCATTCAAACACATTTTTTTTTTTGATTGAAACAACTGTTTTTGGTTGAAAATATATATTTTCATTGAAGCAACTTTTTTTTTGAAGCAACTTTTTTTTTTACTGACTAATACAGACAAACATCTACAGTGCCCTCCATAATTATTGGCACCCCTGAAAAAGATGTTTTAGCTTCTAATATTTCTTTTAATAGGGAATGGGACGTACTACGTCATTGTTTGGACGCGCCTCCATGCTGGCAATATGATTCACTTCCGGTTCGGCAGACTCAATGCGGATTGTAACGTGTGGTCGTGCTAAGCTAACTCTTTCGGTGTTTTAGAAAGAAAATATGGGTGCTTATTGTTGCGTTACCGGGTGCAACAGCGTCTCCTACGACAAAAAAAGGGGCTAGGAAAAATGGACTCACTTTTCACCGTTTTCCTGCATGGAGGACCAAATATCAGATCACGAAGGTACGACAGATGGCTGGATTGCAGCGGTTCGTCGGAAAAGCATTTCTTATGATCATATTTCTGCTGGAATGAGAGTGTGTTCCTGTCATCTCTACTCTGTAAGTTGAACGATTTATCCGTTTTGGTTTCAATACCTTTTTTTATTTTTTTTACCATTGTGTAAATCTGCCTCGGTAGCAATGCTAACCTACTCCTCCTTCTCACCTATCTGTTGTGTTACTAGGTAAACCTGCTGACAAGACATCCAGATTGGTCACCATCTCTCTTCTTGGATCATTTGACAAAGAAAATTTGTTCAGTGGAGTGGTTCCATTTGTCCTGTGTCGGACTCAAACAAGCCCCTGCAGCACACGCCATCTGGGTCTGCCCTTCTTGTCGATGAACTGCAGGCTTTTAACTTGTGAAAATGCAACAACTTTAATGCACATATTTATTCTGACTGGCTATTTAACTATGGCCAGTGACGTGTTTTTTTGTTTTTTTTAACCACTTTGCCAAAGACACGTTTCATTGTAATGTTGAATTTATATATTCTATTATTGTTTTTAACCCTCGTGAGGAAAAGCGGCATGGAAAATGAATGAATGAATGAATTTATAATATTCTTATTTGCTCTAATGTAGACTTTAAACTGTCAATTCAAATAGTGTTGGAAAAGTTGCAATACCTAAAATAGAAATGCAAGAACTGTAAAGTACATATTTATACACCTTTATTTACCTAAGACCACTGGATGTTTTTTAACTGCTTTGAAAAATACAGGTTTTGTTGTGATCTTGTATTTATATAGTATATAGCTTTTTATAATGTATTATATTATGTATTATAATATTTGCTGCCCCCTGCCAGAGTGTGGGCCATTTTGTACTAAAATGGTTTTAAACTGTCAGTTCAAATACTGTGTTGGAGACTAGTACTTGCAATACTTAAAATGGAAATGCAAGAACTTTAAAGCACATATTTATCCTGTCTGGCAATTTACCCAAGGCCAGTAAATAGTGTTTTAAACTACTTTGACAAAGACACGTTTATTGTGATCTTGTATTTGTGTATTACTTATAATTTATTATATAATATTTGCTGCCACCGTCAGAGGGTGGGCCTTGTTTGCACTAATTTAAAGATATTAAACTGTCAATTCAAATATCGTATTGGAGAAATTGCATTACTTGAAATAAATCTATTGCAATTTATCAGTCCCAGTTTTTGTCTACAACACTGTCCAAAAATTGTCAATGCATACTCCAAATAGAATAACAAAATTAAGTCACCTGACTTTGTAATTATTACACCTGTTTATTATGAAGACCTGAAGTAAACAACAAGCAGTTACAGTTTGTCAAGAAGTTGTTCAAGTCATGTTTTGGTATTCATATTTCATTGACTTTTCACAACAACACTTGGGCTCGTGTTTGTAAGAGCAGAGCAAACTGAAGTTTCAGCGTGCACTCTTCGCCTTTCCAACCTCTCATAACGCTCCGATGTGGTGCGCTTGACCTCAGAATAACCCAAGAAGAGATATGGTGACCAATCGGGATGTGTTGTCAGCATTTCATATGCAGGTTTTCCTAGGAACATAACAGGTAGGTGAGGAGGAGGAGTAGGTTAGCATTGCTACCGAGGCAGATTTACACAATGGTAAAAAAAAAAAAAAAAACGTATTGAAACCAAAACGGATAAATCGTTCAACTTACAAGAGTAGAGATGACGGGAACACACTCTCATTCCAGCAGAAATATGATCATAAGAAATGCTTTTCCGACGAACCGCTGCAATCCAGCCATCTGTCGTACCTTCGTGATCTGATATTTGGTCCTCCATGCAGGAAAACGGTGAAAAGTGAGTCCATTTTTCCTAACCCCTTTTTTTGTCGTAGGAGACGCTGTTGCACCCGGTAACGCAACAATAAGCACCCATATTTTCTTTCTAAAACACCGAAAGAGTTAGCTTAGCACGACCACACGTTACAATCCGCATTGAGTCTGCCGAACCGGAAGTGAATCGTATTGCCAGCATGGGGGCGCGTCCAAACAATGACGTAGTACGTCCCATTCCCTATTCAAATAATATCAGACCTTAAAGTGCCTGTGACACGAAAAAGCATGTTTATTTCATAATACACGCGGTATTTTATGCCCCTGAATGATATGGACCGCTTGGATGTGTGTGGAAGCGATCGCTATATTTATTTAGTTTTTTGAATCCCGCGCCATGAAAATGAGTGACTTCCGGCTTCGGCCTTGCATTGAGGAGGAGGGCGCTGTGACGTGTACGGTAGAAGACGTTCTCTTCACTATACAGTGTACTGTTGTGTATGAGGACGAAGGATTCAGCTGATTTTGCGGATTAATACTTTTATTTTTTGCATCACGCCAGCCAAACGGCTGCAGAAAAATCATTCTGTATGCGGGAGAGGCGTATGCGCCTTTTTGGAGTTTCAAAAGGTTCCCATTCACCGTGGATATTTACTGTGGGACCATTGGACTTACAAGGAAGTGAGTAAACATCTTGTTTTGTATTATGTCAAATACGAATACAGTGATTACAAAGTAAACACTATAAAATTCCTTTAAATAAAGGACTACTTACGTTTGATCATTGATAGGCATGTAAAAAGCTATCCTCATGCTCATTAGCAGTTAGCTGTTAGCGCGTTAGCTACACAACAATTCCAGCCACCCTCCTCCAGGGAACGAACTGTAGATTGCTCTCCGCCGGGCGGTTTGCCGATCCGCAAAGAAACTCGACAACCGGGTCGTCATGTCAAATAATCCAGGCTAGTTATGTGTGATTTTCCACTTCGAAGACTTTGAAACATCCCTCGGTTCGGGTTAGCATGTCGGCTAGCTGTCACTCCTTCTGGTCTGTTTACATTCTCCGAAGCCGGGGAAGGGAAATTACATATGTCCGATTTAGGTGTCATAAAATATCGTTCGGGAGGTGTGACAGTAAAGGTGAAGTCGACTGTTTTGACCATTATTGAGTAATTTTGCCATTTCGTCTTGAATAAATGGATTTTTATTATTTTATATTCCATTTAGCACAAGATTGTTATTTGTCATGACCATGCCATTTATTTAGCAATTGGGGAAAGTACTTGGGTAAAAAGAATATCCTGTAAAAATATTTAAGTAAAGAGACAGAAACAATGACATTTTGCCGCTCTCTTCGTCGCGTTTTCCTCATTGTGAATAGTTCCCCCTCGACGGGATGACTGGTCCTTCTCAAGCCATTTATATAGCTATTGGGGAAAAATACTTGGATAAAAAGAATATCCTGTAAAAATATTGGGAGTAGAGAGACTGAAACAATGACATTTTGCAGCTCTCTTCGTCGCGTTTTCCTCGTTCTGAACAATTCCCCCTCAATGGGCTGAATAGTAAAACCCATGAGCCTAGTCTACCGCTGACGTCATCCACCTGTTGGGGACGCTAAAGCCCTATAATGGTAGGCGTGGCTAACCGGCAGATTAAAAGACTAATTTCTCGTCATCTGCACTTTGCTAAATTGTTGTATATAGTCGAATCGTCTCAAAATATGATTCTAATTCACATAATAATGCCATTTAAGACTTTTTTTCTGGTGTCATATGCTCTTTAATGGAAAAAAGAGAAAAATCCAAACTTCAATGCAAGTGCATTCATTCAGTGGGGAAAAAATCCCACATAAAGAAAAAAATATTTGACATCAAATAATGTGTGTCACAATTATTAGCACCCCTGGTGTTAATACTTTGTACAACCCCCTTTTGCCAACAAAAGAAGGTCTGGGGACTGAGATGGCCATGGGAGGAGCTTGATTTTGTGTCTGGTGAACCATTTCTGTGTAGATTTGGCCATATGTTTAGGGTCATTGTCTTGCTGAAAGACCCAGTGACGACCCATCTTCAGCTTTCGGGCAGAGGGCAACAGATTTTGATTTAAAATGTCCTGTTATTTCAAAGCATTCATGATGCCATGCACCCTAACAAGGTTCCCAGGGCCTTTGGAAGCGAAACAGCCCCACAGCATCACTGACCCACCCCCCATACTTCACAGTGGGTATGAGGTTTTCAGCATGTGCATCTTTCGTGGCACGCCAGACTCACTTAGAGTGTTTGTTGCCAAAAAGCTCAATCTTGGTCTCACACAAAAATACACACGGTCCCAGGCTTCAACTGGGACCGTGGGCTTTGGTCAGATGAGACTCAAGATTGAGTACCTCTATATGGCTCCTCCCAGGGGATACAATTTTTGACTGGGGTACCTAAATTGGCACGACACCGGCGGGCGTACCATATTCAATGGATGACGATCTTGGTGAAAAGTATAGCTGTCCTAAGCAGCCTGATTTAGAATTCCCCTTAAGAATGATGGGAAACAAAAAACACTCATTTTCAACTTATTATATTATTATTATTATTATATTGATTATAATAAATATTCTTGTAACTTAATTTTATTGCTGACACTGCATTTTTGGGTCATCAACATGTTGTGCCCCCCCGGCCCAAAAGTCAAACTCCGCCTATGACTAAAACTGGACGAAGATGAACACATTTAGAAATTACTAAAATATGACTGAGACTAATAAGTATTTTCGTCCAAAAGACTAAGACAAACAATTAAAAAAAGGGCTGCCAAAAACAACACTGAATTATTGCACATAAAGATTAAATATTTTTAAATTCACTTCTTAACGTAGGAGTGGACCTTTGTTGCATGGCGGGCTAAAGCATCTATCAGTGGAGCTAGATATTTCAGAATATCTCTGATCATTTCCAATGTACTGTTTCATCTCATCTTTTTCATTTGGTTTGCAATTTGCTGCTGCTCAAGCTCCGCCGTGTTTGTTTGGCTATGTTTAAAACTGCCCACGATACAACTGCAGTAAAGAATAGGTTTTATCAAATACTGCATGCACTCCTCAATTTATACCAGGGGTGATTTAATGTGTCTCATTTTCATGCTGAACTCATTAATGCATCAAGCTAAACCAAACTTTGCTATCACACCACAAACAAACATAAGGTGATAATTGCAGTCATGGCACTGAATGTGTCATAAGGCGACTGTCACAATGACACCGTGTGGGAGATGAATATTTAATGAGTAGATCTAAAAATAGTGCCGACTTGCTGTAAAGTTGCCAGTGTACGTGTAGGGTTACGTGTTGTGCACCTTCTGTGCGCTCCCGCGGTGTCGTCTCATCAAAACTGCGTCAGTGTACGGACCGGGAGGCATTAAAAACAACTCTCACCTTTGCTAACCAATGGCATTAGAGTCACGCCATGATGAGAATCCAAATCTGGTTTGCTATGAATCTTGTCAAGATGATGGCAATGGCACAAAGACAGGCAGTCTGCTGCATTTCGTCGTATAACCATGTTATCGTCTTGGCTCATGGTTAAACAGAATGGGGGCGGACTGGGACTAAAAAGAAGCCCTGGACTTTGACTCAGCCCAGCCCACAAGAATCGCTGTACGAAGGGAAACACAGACCCTCTAGGGGGGTCTGGGGACATCCCCCCTGGGAGATAATTTTCTTACATATTTTTGTAAAATGCATCAATTTCATGCATTTTGAGAGAAAAAGCGGCTATGAAGAACTATACATTGCCTTATTATACATTTTAATTTGAATACTCACTGAGAAATTAACAATTTCAATGAAAATACAATAAACTAGGGCTGTCAAACGATTAAAATTTTTAATCGAGTTAATCACAGGTTAAAAATTAATTAATCGTAATTAATTGCAATTCAAACCATCTATAAAATATGCCATATTTTTCTGTAAATTATTGATGGAATGGAAAGATAAGACAAGATGGATATATACATTCAACATACTGTACATAAGTAATGTATTTATTATAACAATGAATCAACAAGATGGCATTAACATTATTAACATTCTGTTAAAGTGATCCTTGGATAGAAAGACTTGTAGTTCTTAAAAGATAAATGTGAGTACAAGTTATAGAAATGTTATATTAAAACTAAAGATCGATCGGGTCCAATCACGTCATTTTCAAAGTATCGGAATTGGCAAAAAAATATCGGACATGCCTTTTTAAAATATTTATACATTTTTTAATTAAATCGTTTTCTAATTGTATTTAACGTTACAGACAAAATGTCTTGCACTCATCCAGAGTATTTAGTTTTGGCTTAAAGTAGGGCTATCAAATTTATCGCATTAACGGCGGTAATTAATGTTTTTTAATTTAATCACGTCAAAATATTTAACGCAATTAACGCATGCGCTGCACGACCCACTCACGTATTGTCGCGTTCAATCTATAATGGCGCCATTTCACCTATATATAGAGCTGAAAGGCAGCGTAAGATGAGTAGAGTGAATTTTGCCAGTCTTTGGAACCTTTTTTTAATTGGCTAAAGTCTTACCATCCCCCTTTCAATAATTAACACTATCGTGGGAAGCAATGTGGGGGAAAAAGATAGTAGTTGAACTTTTTCTTAATAACGTGTTATTTTCCAACGCAGAGAAGATATATCAATTGGTGCCACTATGCACAGTCATGGGTGCACTTCCCATCATTCATTTGGGCAGAACCGTTAAATGGCTACAGTATAATTTACTGAAAGCTCAACAAATACACTAGATGGCAATATTTAGTCACCATATACAAAGTCACATTTATCCTTTGAGAATTACGTCTTTCTATCCGTGGATTCCTCTCACAGAAAGAATGTTAATAATGTAAATGCCATCTTGAGGATTTATTGTCATAATAAACAAATACAGTACTTATGTACTGTATGTTGAATGTATATATTCGTCCGAGTTTTATTCATTTTTTTCTTAATGCATTGCCAAAATGTATATGATGGGGGAAAATGATCGGGAATGATTGGAATTGAATCGGGAGTAAAAAAAAGCAATCGGATGGGGAAATATCGGGATCGGCAGATACTCAAAATAAAACGATCGGGATCGGATCGGGAGCATAAAAAACATGATCGGAACAACCCTAAAACCCCTCTTAATGTTTTCGTTTGAATAAAATTTGTAAAATGTTCAATCAAAAAATAAACTAGTAGCCGCCATTGTTGATGTCAATAATTACACAATGCTCATGGTGCTGAAACCCATAAAATCAGTTGCACCCAAGCGCCACCAGAGGGCGACAAACCACCAAAAAACACAAGTAACAAGTGAACATGACACTGTGCTGTCATTTTAATCTTTTTGAGCGGGGCATGTGTGTTAAATGCGTCAAATATTTTACCATGATTAATTAAAAAAAAATAATTACCGCCCGTTAACGTGATACTTTTGACAGCCCTAAAATAAATATGATATATTTATGAAGTGCAATTGTTGTATTTCTATCTTTTAGATAATATGCATTTCCTTTTTTTACTGTCTTCAAAAGAAATGGATAACTGACTCTTCTTGCCGACATGTTAAGGGGTTGGGTGCTCAAGGAAAAATTTCCTCGGACCCCTTCACACTTTCATAGGCCCCTCAAGATGATCTCTACTTTCGCAGGCCCGACGGATGGAGGAATGTTTGATTGGAACATTTATACACTATTTGATCCCTCTGCTTATCATCATACATTCTTCCTACAACCTAAACTCGCCCACCAGGCCCCACTTTACACCTGAAAAACGGGTCTCTCAGGGGACTGGGACAGGGTGCAGCTGCCCGCCCTAAGTTCTGCCCCTGCCTTGCGAAGCTCTTTGCATCAGCAGAGCTTGCACCTCAACCAAGCGGTACAGCATGGTGTAACGTTCCTCATTCCATATCTTGTAACTGAAAAACTTAACACAATGGCATTTTGTGGGGGATGGGTCTTAATCATTTTTTGCTAAGCTTAACAGTGACCTAACTTTATATAAGGTGGCTTTATGGATGTTTCTTATATAACTGTATTATTATAGCTTTGCTGGCTATAAAGTGTACTGTAAGCATTATATCTGCCCATTAGATTAGTACTATAATAGTTAGTAGCAGTGTTGTTTTCATCAAAGATGACGATAACGAAAGTATTTCATCAACAAACAATTTTCATGATGATGAAGTTACTATGACGTGCTGAAAACGTGTCTTGGGCGACAAAAATATAACGAGATGGATGCCAGTTGTCGTCTGACGACACGAGAACGAGATGAAAATTCATCATAGTTTCCGTCAAATTCATAATGTTTGATATTTTCTTATTGTAGGCTATGTGTTGTTAACACGCATTCGGCAGTGTTTGGTCGTGTCACACATGTGACATGCTGCGCCTCCCCCCGCCCCACACACACGCTTACTCACCGGTAAACCTGTGCCCATTCCAGGGTCCTTTTGTGAAACATTTGTCAGGTGCTGCTTGGTAAGTTTTGTGTTCTTATCTTGGCTTTGCCATGTTGCTTTAGCCTTTAAAGATCTGTGCTGAGTGATTATCACATTGTAAATGTAAAATGTAAACATTTTACATACAGTTCATGGCATCCAGGTGAGTTTAATTAATTCCAATATTGTGCTGTTTTCCAGCTGAGTGTGTATTATCTTCATGAAAATGTTGATGTATTTGTCGACTCTACAGTTATGTGCTCGTCTGTCATGTTCATTCGAAATTGTTGGTAAAATATTCATGGACTAAAACTTTTGAAGTTTATAGATGAAAACATTTTGAGAATTTTCGACTAAAACTAGACAAAATTTGTCAGAGTTTTCGTTGATTAAAACTAGACGAAGAAGAACACATTTTGAAATGAATAAAATACGACTAAGACTAATAAGTATTTCCGTCCAAAAGACTAAGATGGAAATTAAAATGGCTGCCAAAAACAACACTGACTAGTAGCATACTAATAAAGCAATGAATCATTTACAAGTCAAGCATGCCGCCACAATGATCTCAGAAACACAGTGGCCATCTTAAAAATAAAAACCCAATAAATCATGAGTAACTTGGAAGCAGTTGTTGCTTTTTCCTCCTTGCTACTTCCTACTGTAGTACTAAGAAGGTATCATGCCATGAGTTCTGTTAAGTTTGTGCTCTAGTGTGTCTGGTCCTTGTGATTACGTATTGATTTCCCCTGTTGTGCCTGCTCGTTGTGTGTTCGATCAATCCACAGCCTCTTGTATCATCCACCTGTGCCTCATTGTCTAGTTACCCCTTGTCTGTGCATTTAAGCTCCCGTTTCTGTTCAGTCGTTTGTGCAATATCGTCTAATTCTGCTTAGAAGCCCTCGTGTTCTGGTTCGCCTGCTTCTGTACGTTTTGATACCCAGTTTTGTTAGTACTTCTGAGTTTTATTTGAACTGTTCTTTTTGAGCCCCAGCCTTTTGTTTGTACTTTGTGATTTTGTTAATTATCATTAAAACAATTTTGAGTTCACCACCACCCTACCTCGCTTCCCAGTGTTTTCTCTGCGTTTGGGTCCACCTCCACGTCATGACAAAAATCTAAAAATGTTTGTAAAATGTGAAACCTCGGATAACCGATCCCTAGCCTCACATCAGATAGTGACAATCGATGCATCCCTGGATTACTGACAGATGTTGTATTGATTGAGATTTCTTGTTCTTATCTCGTCTTCTTGAACGGATTCTGGTCGAATCGATATTTTGCCGCAACTTTATTTGCAACTTACAGGTAATGTAATTACTGTCAAACATCACTTAAAACAATTTATGGAGGGTTTGCAATTTGTGTGTTATCTCTAGGGAAAATCTTCAGGAAGAGAATATTCCAGCAAAACAAACAAAAGGATATTGAAGCTTGGCTTGACAAGGATGATGCATGTAATTTGAACTTCTTGCATACAGGCAAGCAGAGAATTAAATATATATGTATGCAAGGTTCCTGTGCAAGATGGAAATGTAATCAATATGAAATTGAGCCTCCCCGCATTAAAATTGACCTGATTTATCTGCTATCTGGCGCGTAATTTCTAGACAGAGACAATTTCTTGCAAATAAGACACGTTGGATGTTCTCCCTGGATAGCTGGACAAATGATTGTAAAATACGGGACAAATAGTGCAGGCAAAAACGAGAGACCACAAGATTACAATGTATGTCTTCCCATTTTAATATACTGTAGCTGCAGTAGAAAATGGAGAGTTATTTCGTTGCACCTCAAATGTTTTGGTCTTGCAGACAGGTTAGGTGTGCAAGGGTCAATCGGCAGAGTTGTGTAAGGTTAACTCATTGGCAAACTGTCGTACATGCAAACTGACTTTAATACAACACCGTCAGCCGAGTGCCACAGCTGAGAAACTTTTTTGTTGTTGTTTTTTTTAAACAGCGTCACCGGCCCAAAAATGTGTGCCGGCCCACTGGGAAGTGCTCTGTTTGCCCAGTGGCCGGTCCACCTCTGGACGAGAAGAAAATGTGTCATACATTCCGTCAAATGTTCGAAATGTGTGACATTTTCTTATAGTGTGTCTAGTTAGCCTGCATTGTAGCAGTGTTTGGCTGTGTCACTCGTGACGTGCTGCACCCATTCCCACTCACTGGTGTCCTCTCCAGGCTGTCTTGTCCTAAAGCACATAAGATTTGTTTTCTTATCATGGCAAGAGAGAAAATGTAATGTTGGTTTAGCCTTTAAAGGTCTGTGCTAACTGATCATCCCACACTCGAGGTTACTCAGAGCATTAGCATAGCATTGGCACACTCATTAGCATTAGCATCATTTGCTCCCAAACACCTATAAATACGTTCTATTTTTAATTGTTTCAGTGTCCCAAAGACATATTTATGCGTTATTTTTAATGTTTTTTTTTTCCATAAAAGACATCTCTGGGTCCTGATTCAACTGCGCTCCAAAGCACAAAGCTGAAAATCATTTTTAAAGCAATAAAACTGGCCACTGGAGGGCAGTAGTGTATTTGGTAAGACCCGCGACCTGATTCAACGGCAACGAACGGCCAGGCAGCACAGTCGGAGCGCTGGCAGAATGATGCCAGGCGGCGGATGACCGAGCAGAACAACCCAGAGGACGCCCGGGATGCCAGGCGCTGGACGACCGAGCAGAACGACCGGGACCACCAGTGCAGCGGGCTCGCTGAGCAGACCCCGCAGGGACTCAAAAAAATCCATCTTTATGAGACAGCCAATGATGAGGGAAAAGTTTACCCGGCTGACGCGGCGACAACAGCGTCATCTCTCAGTCAAGTGTAGATAAATTGTTACTTTGCTATCAAAAGCTCTATTTGTCTTGTTCTTCATGATATTTTGTAAAAGAAAAACATTAATCAGATGTTTGGGATGTAACTAGAGCTGAAACGTATACTCGAGTAACTCGAGTTTAAAAACTGATCTGAGTACGGTAATTTTATTCACCTCGAGGAATCGTTTAATTTTGCCAGCTCTAAGAATCACATTTTGCCCGGACTACTTTTAATGCGGGACAATACGCTGATGTCACGTGCGTAGAGGAAGAAGCAATAAAAAAAAAACTTTCTGCAGCCGACAGCCGCTACAAACTATGCCGTCGTTGCTAAAAACTAGCCCGCATGATGCGGTGGTAGCAGGTAGCATCTGATGCGTCTCATAGATATCACATGTATGTTAAACTAGATGCAAAATGACAGAGTCAGCTGTATTAGTAAACAGCCGCCATCTTAAAGCAGTACACTTCTCAGCGCTACTAAGATTAGCGTTACTGTCACTCGCTCATGTACGTAACGTTAGCCCTGTGGAGGGCTAGGTTTCTATTAAGACCACTGTCGATGCGTGGCTAACGTGTCTTACATACAGGCTTTATTTAATCTGTGAAACAGCGCTAGAGAGTATGAGGGTGTAAAATGAAAATATGATAAAGCTAACTGTCAATTTTAGCTCAGTACTCATTGCTGGATAAAACACTAAGTAGCACTGGCCCCTAATGTGCTCCAATACAGCAGGTATCATACTGTAATGTTGACAAAGAGTCACCTGCTTCGTTAGGTTGGAATTATTTCTTTTTTGGGAACTTGTGGAACGACAACAACAACAGGAAGCCACGTCTCTCGCTCTCCTGCACCTCCCTCACCCCCGCACGTGACGCAGTGCATTCAGGAACACATGCAAATATCCCTGCCATATCATAACCTGATATGTTACAATACAT
The DNA here is from genome assembly GCF_030265065.1 of Corythoichthys intestinalis. Taxonomy (NCBI): domain Eukaryota; kingdom Metazoa; phylum Chordata; class Actinopteri; order Syngnathiformes; family Syngnathidae; genus Corythoichthys; species Corythoichthys intestinalis. The sequence continues at coordinate 14,846,102 of NC_080399.1, read as the reverse complement.
TTATTTTGAACACTGCAAAAACTCAAAATCCTATCAGGAGTTACAGTTTAGACTAACTTAAAACTTAACCAGAACATAAAAATGGCTTGACACAAATGGAAATTCAATTGAAACACGTGGGAAAAACACCTAACTTTTAAGTGATGTGTTATCAAGCGTAATGGCATTTTTAGGTAAAAAAAATAATAAATTTTTTATAAGATCTAAAAGTTTTTGGAGTCAAAGCAGTGAACTGGTCTTTTTTTTCCCTAGTCACATCTGAGAGGCAATTGTTGGCTGTTTTCAGCAATGTACATCGAAAATAAAGACATTGATTGACTGAAAATGGTTCAATATTAAATGAAATGTCTTTTTTTCTCATGTATATTTATAATTGCTCTTTACCTAAAAAATATGTTTTATCCGATTACTCGATAGGATTTTCAGTCGATTACTAAAATATTCGATAGCTGCAGCCCTAGATGTAACTAAAGCAAAAAATAGCTGTGTTAAAGTCAAAGTTATGTTTGAAATGTATGCGTCTACAAAAAGCTAATTTTCTGTTATTTCATCAGAAATTGGAAAATTGCTCAAACTAAGCTATTTTCTAATGCTGATTTCTAAAGAATGGAAAAAGATTTGAACTTATTTTCTACTGAAAGAAGAGGGTCCACCAAAAGGGATCTTTCTTTTGGTGGGTTCCATGTTTATATAGCAATAGAACAGAATTTTCTGTGGCCCTTGTAAAATCAGTCAAAATCTAGTCAAACGGCCGGGAGCGAAGGGCCTTGCTCTGGAGAAAATGGCTAGGAGTGAATGAGTTAAAAAAAAAAAAAAAAAAAGTTGCCCGAGAGTTTTTTTACATATAGTTCGTGGCGTCCAGGTGGGTATAACTAATTTAAAATAATGTAATCTTTTCCAGCTAAGTGTGTATTATCATCACCAAGTTGGTGCTTTCCTCGAAGACGCTACAATATGTGCTCACCTGTCAATGTTCGTTCCAAATTGTTGGAAACCATTATTTTTGGACTAAAACTGTTTAATTTTGCTGATGAAAATATTTTGGGTAATTTTCTACTAAAACTAGACAAAATTTGAATTTTCACTAACGAAAACGAGACAAAGACATTTTGAAATGACTAAAATATGACTAAAATTAGATTTAGATTCGATTTTTTTGTACAAAAGACAGAGACAAACATTAGATGGGATGCCAAAAACAACATTGTCCAATCCATATGAAGTGGGAGGACTGGCAGAATGCTCATTCGCTGCCACCCTCCCACTTTAAACGGATTGGAAACCTACAAGTGATACTGTCTTTTAAATAAACTAAAATATGCTGATGTGGGAAATATAGAGGTTTTACTTATTTTTACAAGCCAGATTTGAGTGAATGAATACTGCCAGCCCTCCTCGTTCGGATTTATTGGACGTCTATTGCTGTCTATGCACTGAAAATGGTCATCAAGTTCAGGTTCATTATTTGTGAATCAATTTAGAGTAGCTTTGGTGAACAACCTTCATATAAATGCACAGTGCCTAAGATTAGAACACAAAACAGCAGTACTTTTCTTCAATGTGCGCAATGCGAATAAAGGCACTTTTCTCCCTTCGTCATTATTATTCATATGTCTGCTCCATCAAGGTGCAACGGCGGGCGTTCGGCACCAGATGCTCTTTATTATGCTCCTGTTTACACAGCACAGCTAGCTTGAGGCAGCCCTGAGCTTCCACTTATTGGCTCCTACCAAAACAACAAACCTATTACAAGTTCGCTACTAGCAACAGTGTTGCAAGCCCATGGGATGAAGTTGCACCAGGATTGTTGGAAAACTGGAAAAAAAATAATAATAAAGCCCTCATAGTTTCTTTTGTTGTTGGGTGTGCTCATTACTCAACGGTTCACACGGTGCACGCTGCTGGCGTCGTCTACTCGATAAAAACCCAACAAGGCCAGCTGGAGTTTTACCGGTAGAATCATTGCCGTTCAAAACAAATGGATTCTGTCTTGACAAAATGATCAAGGGGCAGGAAAAGGGAACGACACGTTCCCTGAATCGGATCACAGGAACGGAACATCTGCTTTCACAAAGCTGATGGATACCGTCGTTGTTATTAGCGAATGATTGTTATCTCCTGGATAACAAGTGATTCCTCTTCCTCTAACACCCTGATGAGCCATGTCTTTTCTGGAAATAATGCATCCTATATGAAAAAATATAAATCTATTATTATGATGTTAACTTTTCATAACTCGGGGAATATGTTCCTTAGTGTGCAAATTCAATTATATCATAAGGGAAAAATGTTCAGTCAAGTCAGAATTTCTTAATTAGATTTTTGATTGATCTACTTTTTGGCTAACAAGATAAGACATCTTGAAAATTTTAGTTTGAAAAGGAGGAACAGAATGACAGTAGTGAACACAAAGTCTCCTAGTATTAAGACTCTTGGTTTTAATAATAAGACCCTTGGTTTTAATAATAAATAATTTGCAAGTAGTCTGACCAACTATGAAATTTAATTGCCTGGCACAGCCAGACTAATCTCCCTGTATTTTTCAAACACTGTGAGAAATAGTCTGGCACCCAGCCCATTAACGGCCTCTCGAGCAAGGTACAAAATCAATCGTCCAATCAGATTTGTTTATTTGTGTGACGTGTTCTTAACGAGTAACGTCACTCTTGCGCGCCGAAAGTCGTGTCTACAACAAAACAGATGGCGAACGGGAGAGCTGAGAATATTTTCCAATCTGCGGTAAAACCAGTTTTAAATTAACCAAAAACACATCGAAACAAGTCATTGACAACAGTCAACATGGCTCGCGCTAGCCATGTTGAATAAACTTCTCCATTCTCAGCTCACGCTAATTACTTGTCGCTTTAACAACGTCACGTCTGCCCGTCGCTGATTGGTCCACTCCGCTGTCTGTTTGCTGTGGCTTGCTCCGCCCTCGGAATTTGATCCGTCGGACAGTCGCCAGACTCAATTGCTGGAACAGCGGTGAGTCTGGTATACCAAGCAAGACATTTAATAGTTGTGTTTGCGTTCTTAGAACAGCTTGAAGTAGGGCTGGTTTTTCTGGTCCAAAAAGGACCCCCCCCCCCCCCCCCAATTTCATTCTTTTAATGATTTTTAAAAGTTGATTTTTATGTTGTTGTTTTTTTTTTTTTTTTTTTGCGCTAATAGTCTTTATAAATAGCGTCTACCCCGATAGCAGCGGACTGTGGACCGGATCCGGCGTCAGCTCGCCAGATTCACATAGCAATCACACCTGGTGATGTCAGTGCGCCAGATGCGGCCGGTATCATCATCTAACATACGGTTGTGGTCAAAAGTTTACATACACTTGTGAAGAACATAATGTCATGGCTCTCTTGAGCTTGAGTTTCCAGTTATTTCTACAACTCTGATTTTTCTCTGATAGAGTGATTGGAACAGATACTTCTTTGTTACAAAAAAACATTCATGAAGTTTGGTTCTTTTATGACTATTATGGGTGAACAGAAAAAGTGATCAAATCTGCTGGGTCAAAAATATACATACAGCAGCGCTAATATTTGGTAACATGTCCCTTGGCCATTTTCACTTCAATGAGGCGCTTTTGGTAGCCATCCACAAGCTTCTGGCAAGCTTCTGGTTGAATCTTTGACCACTCCTCTTGACAGAATTGGTGCAGTTCAGTTAAATTTGATGGCTTTCTGACATGGACTTGTTTCTTCAGCATTGTCCACAAGTTCTCAATGGGGTTTAAGTCAGGACTTTGGGATGGCCATTCGAAAACCTTAAATCTAGCCTGATTTAGCCATTCCATTACCACTTTTGATATGTGTTTGGGGTCATTGTCCTGTTGGAACACCCAACTGCGCCCAAGACCCAATCTTCGGGCTGATGACTTTAGGTTATCTTGAAGAATTTGAAGGTAATCCTCCTTCTTCATTATCCCATTTACTCTCTGTAAAGCACCAGTTCCATTGGCAGCGCAACAGCCCCACAGCATAATACTACCACCACCGTGCTTGACGGTAGGCATGGTTTACTTGGGGTTAAAGGCCTCACCTTTTCTCCTCCAAACATATTGCTGGGCATTGTGGCCAAACAGCTCGATTTTTGTTTCGTCTGACCACAGAACTTTCCTCCAGAAGGTCTTATCTTTGTCCATGTGATCAGCAGCAAACTTCAGTCCAGCCTTAAGGTGCCGCTTTTGGAGCAAGGGCTTCCTTCTTGCACGGCAGCCTCTCAGTCCATGGAGGTGCAAAACACGCTTGACTGTGGACACTGACACCTGTGTTCCAGCAGCTTCTAATTCTTGGCAGATCTGCTTTTTGGTGATTCTCGGTTGAATCTTCACCCTCCTGACCAATTTTCTCTCAGCAGCAGGTGGTAGCTTGCGTTTTCTTCCTGATCGTGGCCGTGACAAAACAGTGCCATGCACTTTATACTTACAAACAATTGTTTGCACTATTGCTCTTGGGACCTGCAGCTGCTTTGAAATGGCTTCAAGTGACTTTCCTGACTTGTTCAAGTCAATGATTCACTTTTTCAGATCCATGTATGTATATTTTTGACCCAGCAGATTTGATCATTTTTTCTGTTAACCCATAATAAAGTCATAAAAGAACCAAACTTCATGAATGTTTTTTTTGACAAAGAAGTATCTTTTCCAATCACTCTATTGGAGAAAAATCAGAGTTGTAGAAATAACTGGGAACTCAAGAGAGCCATGACATTATGTTCTTCACAAGTGTATATAAACTTTTGACCACAACTGTATAATATAATATATATAATATAATCAGTGTTGTTAATAACGGCGTTACAATATAACGGCGTTACTAATGGCGTTATTTTTTTCAGTAATGAGTAATCTAATTAATTACTTTTCTCATCTTGGCAACGCCGTTACCGTTACTGAGGCGGGAAAGGCGTGCGTTACTATGCGTTACTAAGTTGGTTGAATAAAAAAAGTCTGAGAGAAACGGACTCACGGGGACGAGAGCAGAGCAGGAGTGGGGAAGACGCCGTTGCAACCGCGATGCTAGGTGGCTCCAATAATACCTGACTGCAGCCATAGCCGACAAACTACGCCCACATGACACTGTAGATATCATATTATAGAACTAGATGCAAATTACAGACACTGCTGCATTGCCAACATGTTTTAAGGACTACATGCGTTTGTAAACAGCCGCCATCTTAAAGCAGTAGACCTCTCAGGAAGGCCTTAGTGACGGGATCTGTCGTTCACTTGAGTAAACGAATCCATTCCGGATCGTTCAGTAAAAAGATTCGTTCAAACGAATCGTTCAACGAATCGTTCGCCCCCCTCATCTCCCTCCCCGCCCAAATGAATCGTTCGGTTAGTGAACGGGAAGTGACGTTGCCGAACGAATCACCAAAGACCGCTTCGCAGTATAACTGAACGGGAAGTGACATTCTTGGTCCCTCCCTCTCTCTTGCACACAGGCTCCTCATTGACCGCTCGTAGTAGTTTCAGTAATGAGTGACAGGCAATATCATTCTGCTTTCACAGACAGCCTCGTCTCCCTCCCTCCCGCTGCTGCAAAAGCGAGGGAGAACTTCCGCGTCGTCTGTCCTAGTTCTATGGGCTCAAAGTCATGGCTCGTGCTTGCATTTCGATTGAGGACACGGTTAAACATTTTCCTTTTGTGGGGGGAGCGGGGGGTTGGGGTCGGGGGTGCACGGACTTTCTTTAGCATGTTCTTGATCACATTTACAATGCTTGCTGTCACGAAAATAAAAATAAATCGAAAGTTTAATTTCAAAATATGGAACAACCAACACATCATATTTACCTCTCGCTCTGTTGTATTTTTGTTTTTATGCTCATCACTATTATTTTTAGTTATTATTGTTAAAACTATAAGTGTAAATAGCTAGTTGTCGAATGTGCTGCTCTGAAATAAAGACAATACTACATTTTGATATTTGACAGTTTAATTGCAAATCAGTATTAAGATGATCGTATTGAATGTTTGCACTGGTATTAATAAATAAAATAATCCGGTCAACTCCCCTGTCGTCCCCGCATCTCAGATCGTCAAATGCTGACGAGAAATGATTGCTTGCTCTTTACGATGTCGCCTTTCTACCCTCATTAGTCTGTTAAGAAAAATGTAGTCATATTGCGACATCTCCCGTGTCTGCGTGCGTTGTTTTGGGGCGCTTGAGTAGCGCATGATGGACGGATTGACATAATTTGTCAAACCAACCGACACGCTCTGACACGAAAAAAAAAAAAAAAAACACTCGGAAAAAATTGACATGTATATACAGTTTCATTGCAAATCAGTATTATGGTGATCGTATTGAATTTTTGCACTGGTATTAATAAATAAAATAATCAGGTCAGCTCCCCTGTCGTCCCCGCATCTCGGATCGTCAAATGCTGACAAGAAATAATTGTTTGCTCTTTACGATATCGCCTTTCTACTCTCATTAGTCTGTTAAGAAAAATGTAGACATATTGCGACATCTCCCGTGTCCATGTGCGTTGTTTTGGGGCGCTTGAGTAGCACACGATGGACGGATTGACATGATTTGTCAAACCAACCAACACCTGACACGAAAAAAAAATAAATAAAACACTTGGAAAAAATGGACATGTATATACCGTTTCATTGCAAATCAGTATTATGGTGATCATACTAAATATTTTTTTCTGTGCTCATGAGGTAAATATCGCTGCCATGAAGCCTCCTTATAGTGACAGTTCTTTGCCCCCTTCATTGCCGTCACGCGACCGCAGCTCAGCTTTTGCTTGCCTCGTAGGTACCCGTGTTTTAAATTACTGTAAATTTGATAGTATGTGGTAATAGGTAGTCGCGAGTCTGTTGAGAAAATTAGTACACTAAACCATGCTCGCTAGATTTGTGTGGTGTTTTTGTCTTTTAGAGCTGCATTTGATAGGCGCCACGTTAACAAATATGTGACAAAGTCCTTTCCTTTCATTTTTTGATTCGTTCACCGCATATTCATTACTGGAAAGTCAAGTTAGCAGCAAGCTAGGTCAGGAACCGGAGGACCGAGTCACTGAACGGGAAGTGACAAAACTCAGTCTTGCCCCCCTGCCTGCACGCTGGCTGCTCATTGGCCACACGTGGAAGTGAGTGACATACGCCCTGATTCTGTTTCCGGTCCCTCCCCTGCCCACGATGAGGCTGGCGTCTGATTGGTCGTGTGCGATGTCAGAAGACGCTGCCGCTTGCTCAACGCCCTCCCACGCAGTGAACAAGCACCAACTTCATAGAACGAATCAGTGCAGATGGTGATTAGTTCGGTCTCGTTCACCCAAACAATTCGTTCAAAAAGAACGAATCGTTCGCGACCGATACAACACTAGAAGGCCCTGATGTAGAGATCCTTCCTAGCGAACCTAAGTAATTTTTTTTAATCTAAAATGCTCCTAAATCGGCAAAATCTTAACTTAAATCTATCTTTAAATGATGAAACAGTTTTAAAACTTACACGTTTAAAGTAGACAGAAGGGAACTAATGCAATAACGGGAGAAATTTTAACAACTTTAACGATTGATTCACAACTTTAAATGACTTCCACACATAGCAAAGGTTACTAGCTAGTTATCGCAATACCCTTGTGTCTAGTTAAGTGGAGGGTAAAGAATTGGGCTAGGGCCAATTGTCCCCCAAACCCTTTAAGCTTCACATTGTGTGACCTAGTTACTTTGCCAAGTAACTAATTACTCTTACATTCAGGTAACTGAGTTACTAACGCAATTACTTTTTGGGAGAAGTAATTTGTAACTGTAATTAATTACTTTTTTAAAGTAAAATTAACAACACTGAATATAATATACTATATATAATATAATATAATATATTATTATTTTTTATTTTATTCACTTTTGTTCCGTGAAGAATCCAGAATGGGTTATTTGATTGTGGTTTTCTGAAAAACAATACATTTTTACATTTAGGCACTCCTGCAATCGTCACACTTTTTCTGTTACAAACTGACCAAGGCCCCTCATCAGAGAAGGGAAAAGTTATGTGGCCCTCACAGGAAAAAGTTTGGGGACCCCTGCTGTAAAGTATCTTTAAATATATTGTATTTAAAACTCATTGCATGGCATTGATGGCGATAGACTTCCAATTCATTTAAACTGGGTCGACTCGCTGTGAATGCTTATGTTTCAATGCCATTGATGGTGCTAGATGGCCAAATCCATTTTGGCTGGGAGCGACGAATGAATCAACATTCAATCGTTTCTCGCAGTCCAACTGGATTTGACGCCTTGTGCTGCCAATGGCAGCCAATGAGTCAAATGAGTGCCCTGTACAGGTTAAAAAAAAAAAAAAATCATAATTCGTGCTTGAAAAGGTCAAAATCATCCAGCCCTAGCTTTTTTTGAAGAATTTTTCACTATCTGTTGTTTGTTGTAAAATGAGTTAAATTGAGTTCTTTGCCACCAACTACAACTCATATCTCAAGTGACCAATCAGTTGTGTTAGTACGTCAGGACAAAGTGTGATTTTCTTTCCTTTCCTTTTCCAAGTTCTGTCTAGTAAATTGGACCAGCGGTGTTGCTTAGCTTTGTCTGATTGTGATTGATCAAGGTTTTTTTTTCACCGGGGGGAAAAAACTCTTTCCCTTGTTTTTTTTTTTTGCCATCATTACGTCGCAGCGCTCTGATTAAATATACTTCCCGCCAAATCAATCAATCACCTACTGAGTGGAATCGCAGACATCCCATCGTCTCAGCTCATTGTCAATGTTCTAACTTGGGATTTGTTTATTAAATTGAATGTTAAATGGGTTTCAGTCGCTTATTAGATTTGCACTTCGCTCTTGAAATGTACTGTTATGTGATACAACATTCTTACCTTGAGGTCTAAGTGGTAACAAAAGCATGTTGTGTTTTTTTGTGTATCTCTCACACTGAAAAACAATGTCCTGGAGTGCTTTTCTTTTCGAAACAAACGGAAAATTGCTTTTATTTGTTCATTTGTATTTCCAGCAGGTGAGCATTATTTAGCAACAGTCTCCAATTGTTCTTATGTTCTATTCTCCAAAAGATATATCTGTATTGCTTTTAATTCCCGTTCTATCAGCAACCTGAGCTTAATGGATACCCGAACGAAATTGATTTTCCTTGAATAGAGTCTGCTGTGCCCTCACATAGTGTTGCCCTAATTTTGCTTTGTTATTCCTTGTGTTGAATCTCCCCTGTTGCATTTCAAACAAACACACTGTTGATTCTCTCCATGAATATCAAAAAGGAAAGATGAATATGAATGAAGTCCCCGTAGCAGTCTATCTTTTAAAACGAAGCGGACAATGGGACTCCAAAAGGGGAATGTCCAAATGTTTTCATGTATATATTAGCTCATTGACTGACATTAAAGGCGAGAGGCGACCAATCAATTTGGACTGGGATGGTTGAAAGCTATCAGTCGCTGCCAGCCTCTCCCAGTCCAAATGGACTGGTCGTCTATTGCCGTCAATGTCAATGAGATAATAATGGAGATTCTGTAAACAAAAAGAACGGACCAAAATGTCCATATGTTCTAACCACATATTCTGTACTACAGTTTCAAGTCTATGTTTAAATGATAAGGACCATTAAAATGTCCAAGCATCACACAGGTTGGAGACCCCCTGTGGAGAAGCATCCATATTTAACTCCTGAGGCAGATGAAGGTGGTGGGTGGTCACAGTGTGTCATGGCATGCCACGCAAGGCAAGCAGAAGCGCTGTCCCACCCTTCCGGCATGCAAAGCAGATGTGGTGCACAGAGTGGCAGATGTAGGAGCTGACGAATGACATGCATCGGGTGTTAGTGATGTCTTTGAGAGGTGAAAACAATTCTAGGAGCTCGTGTAGAACTGATTAAAAATGTGTTAAAGTGTCATATACCAATGGTATCCCTTAAGGGAAGTTTCCATTTGTTACAGTATTTGAGTAATATTTAAAGGCAGATCATCAGCTTAATTTTTAATGACACACGGCACATATTACATTGCACAAGCAAATTTCACTCCTCAACTTAAATTCAAGATACAGTATACTTTTAACAGTTTGTCTCAATCTAAAACTGTTCCTGGGCATCTTAACACGTACCATATTTTTCGGTCTAAAAGTCGCAGTTTTTTTTTCATAGTTTGGCTGGGGGTGCGACTTATACTCTGGAGCGACATATGTGTGAAATTATTAACACATTATTATATCATTTCACATGTTATTTTGGTGTTTTGGAGTGACACTGATGGTTTGGTAAACTTTTTAGCATGTCCTTGATGCTATAGTTATCTGACTAACTCTTAATAGTTATGTTACGTTAACATACTGGCCACATTCGCATTTTGCTGTTCATGCATCATGTAACATTATCATACTGTACACTTATTCAGCATGCTGTTCTCTATTTTAATTTAATTTTAAATGGCCTTTCAAGATGACATATCTTTTCTATGTGTTGGATTTTATCAAGTAAATTTCCCCCCAAAATGCGACTTTTACTCCGGTGGGACTTATATATGTTTTTTTTTTCCTCTTCGTTGGGCATTTTATGTCTGGTGCGACTTATACTCAGGTGCGACGTATAGTCCGAAAAATACGGAATTTAACATGCTTTGTCCTTAAAAGATATCAAATTGTACAAACTAGTAATTCTTCTGAGCGTTACTTAAATATACCGGTTTTTAGAGAGTGTCACTTTTGGAATCAAAAAGTCAAAATTGCAATTTCAAAATTAGAACATCTACTAGTAATGATGAAACTAATAGATGCCAATGGACATACAAGCCATTTTACTGGGAGGGCTGGCAGTGATCATTCTCATTTAAAATGAGTTAAGCAGATTTTTATTTCCCCATATTCCAGAGCAATGTTGGTGTTTAAACAATGTGTGTGTTGTAGCCATATTACTAATGTACAGTGGTGGGAGGTGTCAGGAATTTGCAAATTCCAAACATTTTGCTGAAGAAAAAACATGAATGCTAACTGACGCAACACAAACACAAATAGCCTCATCATGTACGCAGAATGGGCACAACGGAAGTAGACTTACAATAGAAGCAGATTTTCAACAGTAGATACTAGAGGTGGGAATCTTTGGGCACCTAACGATTCGATTAAGATTACGATTCAGAGACTCCGATTCATTTATAAATCGATTATTGATGCCCCCCTCCCCCCATTTTTTTTTTTTTTTAATGTTTTGTATATTTCTTCCAAAATTGTTCAATAATCCTCTCAGGCCAAATAAACCAAACTACTATTTTAGTATCAAGTTACCGGTTAAAAACAGTAAATAAAATAGTCAAGTCCCCATTCTGTATCAGCAGCTTTAAACTACATTCAGTTAATTTAATTTTGTGAATGAACCGTTAAAGTTGTTAAAATTGCGCCCGTTATTCCATAATTTCCCTCATGTCTACTTTCGACATGTGAAAGTTTTAAAACAGTTTTGTCATTTAAAGATAGATTCAAGTCAAGATTTTGCCAATTTAGGGGTATTTTAGATAAAAAGTAATTAGGTTCTCTACAACAGAGCCTTCTAGAGAAGTCTACTGCTTTAAGATGGCACCTGTTTACTAGTGCGGGAAAGTCTGTCATTTCACATCTAGTCTAGATATATGTGATATCTACCATAGCCATATGTTGCCGTATGTTTGTAGCAACTAGCAACTGGGCGCTGTTTGTAGCGGCTGACGGCCGCAGTCAGGTATTATTGTTTTTTTTTTACCAAGCGGCATTAGCTGCACATGATATTTACTCTCAGTCTGTTCCTCATTGCGTCCCGAAGACCACGCTGACTCCATTTTATTTCCGCTTTACCTGGTATAATTCAGTAATCGGAATTTGGATGTTTGTGAATCGTTCTCGAATCTTCCATGGCCGAATCGCGAATAATCTAAGAATCGGAAATTTTGCACGCCTCTAGTAGATACACTTTGGTAGATCTTGCTATGCAACCATCTCTTTCTTAAGCCGCTTTTGTTGGAACTATTCGCAGTTCCTAGAACATTATGAGGGACAGTGACATCTTTTTGCGTGTTCACACATGGAAGACCTAGGGGACCAGGAACCTCAACAACCATTTTAGTTATTATTCTGAGGTAGGGACTTTTAGTGGGGCCGTAGGAACTCCATTATGCAGATGTTTGGTGATTCACTGATATTAGCAGCTACACCAATTCCATACTCGCGCGTCTTGAGGAGCCTCCATATTAAAAAAAAAAAAAAAAAAAAACTACCCTGTACTAAATGTGTGTGCTCTTCCTTTCACGTCATTAGACACTGTATTTGCTCGCCGATGGGAACTGTTTCCTTCAAACATGCAATAATTGCCACTGTGCCATCGACCGTCTCCATTTGGTTGGCTTCCTTTCTGCTCAGTTTTGCGGTTATATTCTGCCAGAGGTGGCTGTGGCGAGTAAATAATGTGTCACTGGAGCAGAGTACAACGTCATAGCAGTTCGTATAAGACGCAGTTCCCATGATGCGAACATGACTGCCTGGCGAAGGATAGTTCCAACAAGTATTGGAGAAGCCTGTAGTTATGGAAACTAAGAACTCAGGTTCCTACAGTCCGGAAGCGGCTTTCGCCTTTTCAGACCTTGTCATCCAGTAGAGTGTGTAGTAAGGCTTACAAAGAAAGTACCGTATTGGCCCAAATATAAGACGGCCCTGATTATAAGACGACCCCCTCTTTTTCAAGACTCAAGTTTGAAAAAAGACTTTTGGAACACCAAATACAGAAAATAATTACAGTACATCCGAAACAAATGATTATAACAATATATTTGAGAGAAAAAGCATGTTGTTTTGCCTCATTCAAATCTTGATATCTGAACATTTAAATATGTAAACTAAAGTGCAATCACATTCGTAAATGAATGGCTTCTGGTTTTTGAAATGTAAATAAACCAATCTATTGTGATAAAACAACAAAATTGCAATAACTGCATTAACAATCAAAGTGAAGTCTAACTGTAACCGTAGGCTTTAAACAAATCTGAGTAAGGAAAAACATTGCAATAAAATAATGCAAACTGGTTAAACTTGAGAGTAGCTGAGATCTGTCATGACAGAACATCGCTTGCTTCAATGATATCTGGCTCCATCTAGCGTCGTGAATGGGGAGAGTAGCTGAGATCTGTCATGACAGAACATCGCTTCAATCATATCTGGCGCAATTTAGCGTCGTGAATGGGTATAATGTCTAGACCGCGAATATAAGACGACCCCTTCTTTTTCAGTCTTATTTCAATGCAAAAAACACTGTCTTATATTCGGGCCAATCCGGTAAGCACACACAACTGACTTCGTAACATTACCGCCTAATGTCAGACTCACCGGACTTTTTCATATGTGTAGTATTTTGGTGCAATATAAAGATTGAGGTATGCTTGTACTTATGTAACCCTACTAGTTGGGCCATTTGCATCTGTATTTATTTCTTTATTTTATTAGAACTGTTTATTTTAGCTACAATTTTTTAAGTTAATTTTTGTATGTCTTTTAACTCTGTGGCTAGCCAGAGGCAAGCAACTACATTTCATTGCCATACATTTCACTGCTGTTTTTTTTGTTTGCAATGACAATAAACGAAATCTAAATCTGGAACATTAGCGGCTAATGTCAAACAACAATCACTTCTGGATGATTACGAAAGTTTACCGTTGTAAGTCTGCTTCTGTTGATAATCCACTTCTTCTAAAAGTCTACAACTTCCGTTGTGGTTATTTGAGTTCCTGTTTTTGCTACTGGCATTTGTGATTTTTGTTTCTCTTTTGCAAAGCGTTTGGTATTTGCACATTGCCTGACACTTTGCAGCCACAGTACTAATGATAATAGATGTGACTTATATAGCACTTTCATGGTACTTAAAGACACCTGGTCCAGTGGCGCACATTAATATTTAATATCCTGATTAACACCTCTTTTAGTCATGAGGGTGGTACATGGAGAGCTAAGTATTTTTTAATGTTGCAATTGGTGTAAAAAGATTAACAACCACTGGTATAGCGTGCAACTATGAATGCATTAAAAAATAGATACTGATACAACTTGGCTAATGAAAAAATAACTCTACAACTCAGCCTTGGAACTCTGAGAAAGCCCTAATAAGTTAGTAATATGTTATGTTTGCTGTTGTAGTGGAGTGCAGAAATCAGCACACGCTCTTATGTTTTGACCTTGGAAAGGAAGTGTGAGGTGAGCTTTGGGAAATAGCTTTCTGAGAGCCACGTTAAATTCACCTCCCCTCATCATCCAGGGAAGAAAAAAAATGTCGGTCTGATCCCCTCTCATGATCCGAGCGCTAGAAGGCGGATAGCGTGGGGCTGACGACGCCGAGGCCTCGATCGCGAATGCTTATTATCCCGCGGCACTGAAACAAGTCACGTCTTTGCCCGCGCACGCGCTGACCTCTATATTCCATCACTTAGCAGCTGATGATAAGATGGAGGAGACTGACGCGCCCTGATTCGCGTTTGGCCGATTGAAAGAGAATATGTGGCGTGTCAGGGTTGCCGGGTCAATCATGTTGACATATGTCAGGTGTTCAACTGAAGTAAGTTGCGCTGATGAAGGTCACCCGCAGCGTAAACATCTCCCACCCCAGTGTGTTTGCCTCTGAATAATACCTTCCTTTAGGGCTGTAAAAGTTGTTCTTCAAAATGGTGTTTGTGCAACTTTTAATAGCCGGCTGGCTATTGAGTAATGCACAAATGCACACACGGTTATATCACTCTGCAGGACCGCTTGTGCAGGAAAGGTCATTTGTTCAGGCTATTAGATATCTCCAAGACAATGCAGTCGATGCTCGGCCACTGTCAACCGGCTTTGCAGCTTATTGTCACACAATCACATTTCTGCACTCCAAGATGAATGGCCGGAATATTCGAAAGTTATTGAAGAAGGAGCTATTGATGACAATGGTGTGCAATTGAGATGATTGTCTATTACTGTACATTACTGTAAATAGTAATTTATTATTTGCTAGGTCAGTGGTTCTTAACTCGGCTCAAGGTACCGAACCAGACAAGTTTCACATGTGGATTCACCGAACCTTTCAGAATTAGATAAAAAAGCTTTTTTTTTTTTTTCAAATTTGGAACCAATATATCTAACCTAGTAAACTAATATTTAGCAAATTCCCGTTCAAAATTCTTCTCATTTTGATAGCATGTTTTATAAACACAAAATTTGAGACCACGCTGCCCATTGGTCTGTTGTATTCTCTCGTACGAAGTGCGAGTCAACCTTCCACTGAGCAAACCAGTATCTTTTTCCATCAGATCGAGGACAAGCAGTTAAAAGAAATGGATTAAGCATGTAAATTAGGAGCAAACCAGTCGAAAACCTGGTCTTAAAGCAGTGCTTCTCAATTATTTTCTGTTACGCCCCCTCAGGAAGACGTAAACGTTTCGCGCCCCCCCCCACAACTCTGCCGCCACTGTAAATTGTATCATTTGCCTATAAATTATTAATATAAGTATACCTCCGCATAATATTGTGTCCTTTTTAATATTAAAGAAAAAATATATAGCTCAACTTACATTAAAGTATAGAAAAGACTTAAAGTGCATTACTTTGCCTGAATTTAATAAAAAAAAAAAAAAGTCACATCCAATCTGTAAAAATATATTCACGGCACATTTTTTTGACCATTTAATAGTGAACAATAAATTCTAATAAAATCAATAAATAAATAATAATACATTCAA
This sequence comes from Corythoichthys intestinalis, assembly GCF_030265065.1. Classification (NCBI taxonomy): domain Eukaryota; kingdom Metazoa; phylum Chordata; class Actinopteri; order Syngnathiformes; family Syngnathidae; genus Corythoichthys; species Corythoichthys intestinalis. The sequence goes on along the minus strand of NC_080399.1, from coordinate 14,830,403 downwards.
ATAACCATTTAACCGTAAAAAACAAAAATTAATCAAACAAAAACAACAGTGTCATTGGACAGTGAGACAGTTTTTATTTTTGCTATTTTGCACTGAGCAACTTGGTATGCCACCTTATATGATTCTAACAGTGCTCGCTCGTTTACTGATGTGACACTGTGAAACAAAGCGGGACGATTGTTGGCAATATTCGGCCAGTCTTGGCTGAAAAAAAATCAAGTGGCTTATCAATGTGAGTGGGGTCTAATGTTTATAAGTGACATCTTATTTGATGTGGCTTCCTGCTGTCCGTTACAAATATTTTTAGACACAGACTGGTCTTTTCCCGTCTCCCACTGTATTAAAACTCAAAGCCAAACGCTACATACCTTTAGTCATATTTCCTAGTCTTAGCTCGTCATATTTCCAGTGCTCCTTGCTGTGTGCGCTTGTTTTGTTCAAAAATACTGCGCACACAAAATGATACATTATTCTAGTATGGCAAAAAAGGATGTTCCCCGAGGTCACATGCGCCACCCCTGGCAATGCTGTGCGCCCCCCCTAGGGGGGCCCGCCCCTCTATTTGAGAAGTACTGTCTTAAAGTGATCCTCGATCTTTAAGACAAGTAATTCTTAAAAGATGAACATTAGTATGAGTTATAATAATTTGACATCAAAACCCCTCTTAACGTTTTTGTTTTAATGAAGTTTGTAAAATTATTTTAAGTGATAGGTCGCCATTCTTGTTACGTCGCAGTGCGTGACGTCACCGGGCCAGTTGCCGAACTTTCAGCGTGTCACTCTTAGCTACCCCAACATGTCGTCGGTTCTGCCCTTACAATTTGAACCAGATCGGAAGAGTGAAGAGCAGGACAGCACTGTCGGTCGTTCACAAGATGAGCAGCAAAGGCTAAATGAGAGCAGGAAATACAGTACCTGATAAGAGTTGGGAAAAACTGGTGATGTACTCGCGGCAAGTGCGTCTCAATGACAATGGAGCTAGAGAGTGTATGCAGATCCTCAAGGTAAGCTATTCCGTTTTCAAACTAATCCCAGTATAATTATGTAGATTTTTAGCATCCAGAGCTGTCGTGTGCTTTACATACAGTACAGGCCAAAAGTCTGAACACACCTTGTCATTCATGCATTTTTCTTTTCATGACTATTGACATTATTAACTCTCACTGAAGGTAATAAAACTATGAATGCACAAGTGTTATAGTCGGAGTCATGTCGTGGCTGACTGTCCTCATTAAATTCGTCATCTGACGGGAAAAAATCCTAGAATCAAGTGTAATCCATGTCTTGTACATTGTAACGCGTGGTAGGTAGGATACGTGAATAAAAGTACCAAAAGGGGGAGAATATTCCACTTAAGCACATTTATTCACAAAAAATAATAATATTTCCACCTTGACTACTCGTTATTCGAGAGCTCAGCAGTAGGCACACACGCGTTCCCAGATGAACTCCAACATAAAAGTAATGTCCATGTCAGAGTCACTCTCGTCACTGTAGCGTGCCATAGTGCTTTAATTATTTGGTATGATTTGGGGAAAACTCCCACGAAGAATAGTCAACAAAAAAGATAACAACAGTAATCCAAATCCGCGTTATTCACTCACTTGAAGATCCAGGAATTAGACCGATCCCATGGCAAAGTTGCAGCCACGATCAGGCTGTCTAATCCACAAAATAGACTGATCCGAAACCAATATTGCAGCCTCGGTGGGACCGTCGGAACCAGAAAATAGACTGATCCCTTACTTGACTAAGGATCCAGGAATAATGTTCGGGCGCCAGTAGTAACGCGTGGTGGGTAGGATACGTGCATACAGGGACCAAAAAGGGGAAGAAGCTTCCACTTATGCACATTTATTCACTAAAAAAAATAATTCCACCTTGACCACTCACTTCACTCTCCTTGTTTCCATTTGACTGGAAATTGCATTCAAAAGCAGCACATCATGGCATTTTACTTTGTTGTTGTTGTTGTTGTTGTATACGCTACACATTTGGAAACATCCCAGTCACGTCATCACTGCGAGCCCGCAAAACTTGGTGCCATCTATCGGTCAAAGTGTGTACTAAATATGATAAAATATTGTCATTGATTTAACATTTTATGTGTTTCTCACAACATATTTTAGTACAAGAGAACAATTGTGGTTTATTAGAGCCTACATGTATTTAAGGTCGAGGATCACTTTAAAAGCCACTTTGCCTAGATTTAATCAACGTACAAAAATTGGGCTCTGCGTTTCTTTACCTTCACCGAACCCCTTAGACTTACTCACCGAATCCCTGGGGTTCGATTGAATCCAGGTTAAGAACCGCTGTGCTAGGTTTTTCCAATACTGATATTGATACTTGATTAAAATTGTAGTATTGAAAGTTTTTTTAAGTGTACCTGTACGTTTGTGTTAGATGAACTAGTAAAATGCAAATCTCACTAATTATCACAATTGATTAATCTAATCTTGATTAATACGGGTTTGCTACCGCACACTCACCCTGCCCTTTCACACTCTAATCTCTCCTGTCCTCCCGCTTCCTGTTATCATGGTCTATGCTTTGTTTGATGTGACTGTGGTTTGATTACTTGATATGATCTGTTTCTTGTCTTGTCTTTGCAATCAGTGGTCTTCAACATTTTTTGCACCACGGACTGGTGTGATGTGGGCCTTTTTTTCACGGACCGGCAATGTGTGGCAGAAAATTACAGTAAATATAAAATAAAAACGAATATTTTGTGGAAGGAAAATGTAGCTCACCATACACTGAATCATTTTTAACAGCGCCCTCTCCTAAAACTGGACGGCAAATACCCTTGGTCGCAGGCATAATGTGTTCTTCTCCAATCGTGAAAGGTTTCTTTGCTTTAGCAATACGGTTCGCCACGAGGTATGGTGCTCTCAGTGCATCTGCTTTTGTTGTCTTGTTATCCAACTTTTAGCTACATATTATGCAGAATGGACTTGGTTTTAGGCTCCTCTTCTGGCTCAGGAGGTGGTCTTTTACCCGTTACAAAGCTGTCCAAAGACATCGCCACCAGCAGCACACAGCCAACAGCAGCTAACGTTACTGTTTACATTGACTGACACTGGGCTGCTATAGACCCTACTCACGTGACGTCACAGCCACGCCCCCGCGCCATGTTGTCCGTCTACTCTTCATGTTAATGCATTAGAGCGTCGTAAATTCCTCCTATTATGGCGTGTTTTTCTGCTCGTTAACATTAATAATCAAAATGGTGAAGTCATATGTGGCGGTCGGTTGCAAAAACAGAGAAGATAGACGGAGAGACTTGAAGTTTTACCGTATTCCGAGAGACCCTGAGAGGAGAGCGAGATGGACTGCTGCAATTCGACGGGAAAACTGGGCTCCAAACGACTACCACAGATTATGCAGTAGTCATTTTATATCTGGTAAGATGCATTTAATATAAATTTAGAGGGTTTTGGGCTGACAACCACAATTAAGATCATTGCTAGGCTAATCGCTGACAACATACACTCAGACGTTGTGAATGCACTACCTGAAAATATATAATTATAAGGGGATAATAAGATTAATATTATTTATATAATATAATATAATTTACAATTTCACTATTGAGGTCAAAAGCCAAAAAATAAATTCAACTAGGGACAATCTGGAGTAGTGCTATCACACTTCATATTTATTACATATTATATATGTATGTAGGCAAGGCAAGGCAAATTTATTTATATAGCACAATTCAACACAAGGCAATTCAAAGTGCTTTACATCACATGAAAACCATAAAAATCACATTTAAATCAACACAACGTAAAAACCAAGACAAAAGATCGCATTTAATCACAGAATAAAAATAAATAAATAAAAATAAAACAAAAATAGAAATAAAGCAAAAACTACTACTAATAATAATCATTGAAATCACCAATGGAGATAAGCACAAGAGGAATAGAAGGCAGGTAGATTGAAATATATAGACAGTTATGGATATGCAGTGCTAAACAAAAGCGTTTTTAGCCCTGATTTAAATGAGCTAACGGTTTGAGCATACTTCAGACCTTCGGGTAACTTGTTCCAGAGGTGAGGAGCATAATAACTAAATGCTGCCTCACCCTGCTTGGTTCTTGTTCTTGGAACATGCAGAAGACCCGTTCCAGACGACCTTAAGGGTCTAGATGTCTCATAGGAATCTAACAAGTCAAGCATGTATTTTGGTCCAAGGCCATTAAGTGTTTTGTAGACGAGCAGTAGTATTTTATAGTCTATCCTTTGACTCACTGGAAGCCAGTGTAGCGATTTCAAAACCGGTGTAATGTGGTCCAGCTTCCTTGTATTTGTGAGGACTCTGGCTGCAGCATTCTGTACTCTGTATGTAGTGAGAGTGCTATTGCTAAACCATATAAACATTAAAAGCCCTAGCTCCATTGTCAAATGACATGAAATACATTAGACTTGACAGTGGATGTTAGCAAGAACAAAAGATTTTGAATTGAAAATTTCGTAACTCACCTTCCCGAGCACAAGATAGATTCCTGCCGAATTTTCGTGGACGAGGACCTGTTTCACCCAACCAGCAACGAAGTATTTATAAGCCTCCAAGCTCTTAAAGTTTTTCAAACTTTCGTGAGAATAGGCTGATTTTGTGTGGACAAGATAGTTGTAAATATCAGAGTAGCAGATGTCAGGCAAAGACGGCGAAGACAGCGGGTCAAAAAACATCGATTTAGGCATCAAATATGGACCTGGCGAATTGATAAACTGAAGCTTTTCCACATAACGCCTTTTATGCAACGCATCCAATGAGTTTACAGCATCAGATAACACCGGGGCTTCCATGAATTGCTCTATAACTTGCACGACTAATTGAAAACAATGAGAATAGGTCTAAAAAATATGGACAATATGGCGGCCGGATACAGCGACACGTCATTTTGTGACGTAGGTGAGTAGGGTCTATAGGTGTGCAAACATGCCAGTCATGGCGGCCAACATTAGAGGGCAACATACACAAATCACTACTCAGATGAGTCAAGAGGCACAGGCCAGTTTGTGGTCGTTAGCGAATGTTTCGTTTTTCTCTGCGGCCTGGAAGCAAATGCGCCACGGACCGGTACCTGTCCTGGTACCTGGTGGTTGGAAATCCTTGCTTGTGATTACCGATTCATGTCACCTGTTGTTGTCTGCTCCTTGTGTGTCCACCAAACAGATGCATGTCGTATCCCCCACCTGTTTCTCATTTTCTCGTTACCCCGTCTGTGTGTATAAACTCCCTTTTTCAGTCCAGTCTTTATCAGGTTGTCATCCATGTTAGGTCTTCTTCTTGCTCTTTGTCTTGGTTTTTTCCCCTGCCCTGGTAAGTTCCTTTTTATTACATTTTTGGTTTGTTACTTGCCTTTTGGTTTGAAGGAGAACAAATTTTTGTCTTGCACTTTTGGTCCGCTCCAGTCTAAAGGCGTAATTTCGCTCCTAGTTAGTTAATACAAGTTAGTCCCAGTTAGTTGCTGTATCCTTTCCTCACATTTCTTGCCAGTTGCCATCTATCTTTCACAATCTCAAAACAGAATTATTCACTGCTCTCACTTGAAATGGATTGGACGCCCGTTGCAGTCAATGAATATCTAATGTTTTGGAATCACTTTTTAAGCTGGATGTGATTTGTGAAACTGATTTTTCTATGAATATCTACTTCATGGAAACACAAAACAAGAGGTTTGGTGAACACCAGCTATCTAACGCTTTGGAAATGAAAGGGCTTTCACACTTTATTATATATTTTAACCATGTGTCTATGATAACCTGCATGTGTTCAATGTGCTGCACATGTATGAAAGTGTGATGTGCTCTCTGTAACCGTGTAAAAACAAAACAAAACAAAAACTCTTGCCTTCTGCCAGCATTTGCAAAGGTTCGAAAGAAAAAGAGGGGGAAAAAATCCTATAATGCTCAAAATGAGCCCATGAAACTCATGGCGGGCTTTCAGGTTGTTCCGAGGCGTAGCGAGCGCATTCACATAATGACCAGTCGCATCATTACCGTTTGGCAAAAAAGGTGACTCGCGACATTAACATGTAGGGGTGTGAGCAGCATGTGTGAGATCTGCCTGCGTTTTTAAAGGGAGTTCAAATGGAATGAAAGTTGCTCTGAATAACGACGAGAATACACTTTTATGATTTTTAGAGGGCAAAAGTAAGTCTGCAAGAAATGTTTTCTTTTTAAGAGGAATTAAGATTGTGTTTTGCCTGAAAACAGACAGTCAAGTCCTCTCATAACTCTATGTCGCCGCGTATCCTTTGAGGAAAACTGAATTTTAAAGGCTATTTGAATATTAACTCAAAATATTTGCATGTAGATCTGTTTAAATCTGATAAAACAAAAATAACTGCTACCACTTTTTCGGAAATTAGTTATAATGCCAATAGTCTGTTAACAACCACCCCATGCCCCCAAAAAATATTAGTGGTTTTAATGAGGATAAAAAATGCACAATATTGTACCTTTTCAAATGTTAGTTATTGTATTGTGTATGTATATAAATATATATATACAGTATGTATATATATATATATATATATATATATATATATATATATATACACAATATTCTAATTTCCTGAGACAGTCAGGAAATTAGAATATTGTGTATTCTAATTTCCTGAGACAATCCTGTATATATACACAGGACTGTCTCAAAAAATTAGAATATTGTGTATTCTAATTTTCTGAGACAGTCCAGTATATATTACTACATCATGTCTATAGTTTAATCAGTGTTTGGCGTTGCCTGTTGAGTATAGTTTGATCGTATATACAGTACAGCATCTGAGTGACTAGGTGCCCAACGTGAAAGTGTAACTAGGAGCCCCCACAAAAATGACAATATATACATTTTTTAAAATATTGTATATTTTATAAATATTGTATTTTCTCAACAAACAGTTTGTCACTATTTATGGTTCACCTAAAACGAGTGATGCATTAAAGTTCCATTGGATGTAGTACTCAGGGAGTTGACAGGTGACAAGCTAACACACGAAGCTAACACTCTTCATGTTTAACTTTTATTTAAGACTGATGAACATACCTCTAGCCTGGGATTTTTTTTTCTCCATCTCCTTTCATCACTTTCTTAAAGCACCACCTGAGGGCTCGGACCTTTTCAAGATCTTAAATGCCGAAATGACAGCAACAGAAGTAAACTATTCATACATTTATCAATAGCGTTAGCCGCTAACATGGTGAGATGAAGTGCAACCCCTCCTCACACCTTTCATTGTCAACATGACGCAAGAGAAACAAAATGAACAATAAGAGTCAGTATCTCACTCACGGTCACGGAGTCAGACCAGACGTCATTTAGAAAACAATTTAAAAAAAAAAAAACGTTTATATGTAGCATATGAAATGCACAAGATTTGTCCGAAAACTTTTTTTTTTCCTCAGAGTATTTTTTTATCCCCAAAGCAATTTGGCACCCCTTCCACTAGTTGGCAGCCTGGGCAACTGCCTGGCTTTCCTATGCTGCTTACACTACCGTGTACAGGTAGTCCTCGGGTTACGAATGAGTTCCGTTCCTACGCTGGCGACGTAAACTGGATCTCAGTATAAATCGGAATTAACCTATAAGTATCCCTAAATACCCCCTAAATCTCAAAATAACAATCCAAAAATATGTATTATACGTCATTGTACTGTCCTCGCCAAATCGCTGGGCCTAAGTCCTAGCTAGACAGGTAGCGAGGCTGTAATCTTTCCCCTCTTTCTCTCACTCGGCTTCGTGACTTCTTCATGGGCGGAAATGCGCTCTTCCTCTGCGTGCGCGTGCTCTCTGCTTCATGTGTGCAAAAATGTTCTTCTTCGTATGTACATGCGCTCTTACTCGTGTGCGAAACTACTACCTGCTCTACGCTTCCTGCGCCAAAATACACACAAAACAAAAGTCAACATTATAATCAAACATTTCGCGAAAAGGCAGAACAGTCATATTAATGAGTGAAAAGTAAAAAAAATAAGATACTGTGAGTTACAATAAGGTACTGTTTACACGACTAAAAAAAAAAAAAAAAAAAAAAAAAAAGACCAAAGACTCCAGCGTCGAAATCCCGTAAGTTGGGTATGTCGTAAACCGGGGACTATTATTTTTTTGTATAGTTTTTTTTTTTTTTTTTTTTAAGTGAAGTCATAGACTTCATAATGATATTGACGGTTTTTTTCTTTTAACTAAGAATCGAGACTCTTTTACGTCCATATCTATAATGAATTCAGGGATTTAAAGTGCCTGTGACACGAAAAAGCATGTTTATTTCATAATACACGCGGTATTTAATGCTCCTGAATGATATGGGCCGCTTGGATGTGTGTGGAAGCGATCGCTATTTTTATTTAGTGTTTTTGAATCCCGCGCCATGAAAATGAGTGACTTCGGCTTCGGTCTTGCATTGAGGAGGAGGGCGCTGTGACGTGTACGGTAGAAGACGTTCTCTTCACGCTACAGTGTACTGTTGTGTATGAGGACGAAGGATTCAGCTGATTTTGCGGATTAATACGTTTATTTTTCACAAACGGCTGCAGAAAAATCATTCTGTATGAGGAAGAGGCGTATGCGCCTTTTTGGAGTTTCAAAAGGTTCCCATTCACCGTGGATATTTACTGTGGGACCATTGGACTTACGAGGAAGTGAGTAAACATCTTGTTTTGTATTATGTCAAATACGAATACAGCGATTACAAAGTAAACACTACAAACTTCCTTTAAATGAAGGACTACTTACGTTTGATCATTGATAGGCATGTAAAAAGCTCTCCTAATGCTCATTAGCAGCAGCACGTTAGCTGCACAACAACTCCAGCCACCCTCCTCCGGGGAACGAACTGTAAGATGCTCTCCGCCGGGCGGTTTGCCGATCCGCGAAGACAATCGACAACCGGGGTCGTCATGTCAAATAATCCAGGATAGTTATGTGTGATTTTCCGCTTCGAAGACTTTGAAACATCACTCGGTTCGGGTTAGCATGTCGGCTAGCTGTCACCCTTCTGGTTTGTTTACATTCTCCGAAGCCGGGGAAGGGAAATAACATATGTCCGATTTAGGTGTCATAAAATATCGTTCGGGAGGTGCGACAGTAAAGGTGAAGTCGACAGTTTTGACCATTATGGAGTAATTTTGCCATGTCGTCCTGAATAAATGCATTTTTATTATGTCATATTTCATTCAGCACAAGACTTATTTGTCATGACCATGCCATTTATTTAGCAGTTGGGGAAAATACTTGGATAAAAAGAATATCCTGTAAAAATATTGAAGTAAAGAGACAGAAACAATGACATTTTGCCGCTCTCTTTGTCGCGTTTTCCTCGTTGTGAATAGTTCCCCCTCGACGGGCTGACTGGTCCTTCTCAAGCCATTTATATAGCTATTGGGGAAAAATACTTGGATAAAAAGAATATCCTGTAAAAATATTGGAGTAGAGAGACTGAAACAATGACATTTTGCGGCTGTCTTTGTCGCGTTTTCCTCATTCTGAATAATTCCCCCTCAATGGGCTGAATAGTAAAACTGATGAGCCCAGTCTACCGCGACTTGAAATTGCATGTTATGCTAACTTTTATTGTTATTTTTCTTTTTTGTGGTCCTTTGTATTTTTTTTTTTTTTTTTTGAAACATTTAAAATGCTTTCATGTACGTACTTATCAATATGCTAATGTTGAAAATTTTGGGGTGGGGGAAGGGGGGGGTTGCCCAGAAAAGCTACACATGATCATTATCCCAATAAAATTAATTTTAAAAAAATCTACACATGACTATATACTACATATCCAAAATCGTAAACATTGCTGTGGAACACAATAACAGATGATGAAGCAAATAAATTTAAAAAAAAAAAAAAAAGTGTAATTTTCTTTCCAGCTGTGATATATTCAGGATCACAAATGGTAGAATTAGGCTGTAATGTCACACTCTGCAACATAATACAATTAGCAACAGGAAAACATTCAACAGATTTTAATTGTTTTGTCTCTTTGGCAATAAACATACAGGCCTACTCGTGCGTTGCCAATTAACGTTACTGCTTATAGCGTGGCGACGCAAAGTTCAGCATTTGCACCATAAAGCTTTGTTCACTGCACAGACAGCGCACAGTGCAATCAGACAGAAATGGGAACAAAGAGCCTTGAAGGCGCACTACCTGTTCCCTCTGTGGAAAGTATTGACTATTGAGCCCTGTGCTGCAGGCCATTGGCAGGAAATCTCTTTTTTGGAGCAGTAACTCTTGGTAAACAGTTTTCCCATCTGGCAGATTTGAGTTTAAGTGTAAAAGAGTGTAGTGTTCTTTTTAAATTTTAAGTGATCATTGTGGAAATGTTGAAAAGCACTGATACATCTGTTATTCAGGAAGAGCTACTGTTCTTTTATAGTCTACTGCTCTCAATTTGTTTTCCTCTTATTCCACATTTCTCGACTGATTCAAACTGTTGATACATGAAAATATTAAGCTCTGTCCAGTTAACTTACAACATCTTGTTTTTCATATTCCCCAACTTCCCACATATTTCATTATTTTATATTTTCTTTGGCAATATTCTCTGATAAATAGGGTACTACTGACATTGAAGGCGATGCCAATTTTGAATGCACAGTAGTGCTTCGCCATGAAAAGCATTGCAGCTGTGACCCTTACATTCTGTTCATCCTTCTTTATGACCGTAAATTCATTTATTCCATAATGGCAGTTAACAGCTGCGAAGGTTCTCCTTTCCTTCAACATTTTTATATGCTGAAGGCCTGTCAGATGCCACTTATTTTGTTGCTGTTGGTGGTGTGTACACTATCATTTTTGAGCTATTGCTCCGTTAGTTGAGAATGGATCACAATGAAATCTGGTTGGTATATCCTAAGGATGTATACGCATCGTTCCTTGGAGACCAAATTTGGATATTTTTTTTGGAACAGGGCTGATTATCTAATGGTGTACCACACGCATGCTATTTTTAGACCGTGACGTCGCATCGTAAAGCGAAAGTAAAGCCAAAGCGGGACATTATAGACCCGCCCTTGCATAGAAACAACGTAATTTGTGCCACTTTTCTCCGGTAATCTTTCAAAAATGAACATGCCGATCACGCATTGCTTTTTTGGAAATTGCAGAAACGACTCCAGACATTACGACACATGAAGGATGTTTTCTTCATACGTTTCCGGAAACCAAAAACTCGGGAGGAAAAAATGTGAAGACCGAATCAACTTGCCCGGACTTTAACACCAGCTTGGTGAATCCATTCACATTTCATATGCAGTAAACATTTTGTTGGGTTGTCATGGTCTATCAGAGGACAAAGAGGTAAGCCATTTTTATATTTTTAACTTATTTTATATATATATATATATATATATATATATATATATATATATATATAAAACAACTTTAGTAAGGAGGGAAGTGTAAATAAATTATAGAATTAAGATTTGTTATCAATGAAAAAATGAAAAGTGTTCGTTGGCTGTCACTGAGTAGCATTTGCGATCACTACACAAAGCTAACTAAAGTATCCCCAAGAATGGTAAGAGACGTAGGACAACCAGAGGATATAGTATAAGAAAGACAGGGCTGATGGTAAAGGATAGCTTGTTGAAACAGGAGAATGTCATTGTCAGTCGCGTCGATAAAAAAACTAAGGCTATGCTTAGGCCGGCTCGTTTTTTTTCGTCTTTTTCAGCCGTCAACACTCAAGCCATCTCTTTAACTGAACATTTTTGTGTTCTTCCACATCTTTGCCAGTGAATTTGGCACCAGGCACATCATTTTCGGAGAGAATTCGTAGGTTTAGCTCTGTAAACATTTCCTTCGTACACGATTTCCATTCATTTCCTATTAGGGACAACTGGTGGCTTGTCCCTACTTAGCAACAGTAGCTAATGTCATGAATATTAATGAACGGAAGTGACGTGTTGCTTGCGGTACGCCATTGCAGAATTATAGTTAGCAGTTAGCCAGAAAAGGACAGCCCTTTGTAGGTTAGGAATTCAACAGTAAAGGGCTGTCAGCTTGAGAAGCATACTAGCACTTGTTGTTTTTTTTTTTCTTGCTATGTCACTTTCAACTCTCACCTTTACACATTTGAAAGCAGAAAAACACAACACAACAAGACGCTAGGTTAGTTGCCTTTTAATATTTTGGTTTGTTTTATGTCCAAGCCTTCTACTAGTCCATTGGTTCTCAAACTGTGGTATGCTAACTACCTTCGGTGAGTCGGTCAGGAGTTTGGTGGAGGTTAAGACACGTGGGGCCCTATTTTTGTACGCCAACTAAATCTAGGTAAAGTGGCGTTTTAGACCAAAATATATGTCGGAAAACACTCGGGTGAATTTAAGTTCTGCTCTGAGACCCCCAATTTAACCAACTTTCAAAATTGTCCGATATGGATGTGTGATACATCATTGGAAAGCTTAAAATCTCAATTTTCTGGGGGAATAAACATTTTGAACAGAGGGGCATTAAAAAAAAAAAAAAAAAGTTTTTTAAACAGTGAAACCACATCTGGAAGTGAGAGCACGCGACAGCAGAATTACAGACGGCATGACTTTACCGAGATATTATCGAGTGCTTACCTTGTTTCGATCCAAAAACTCCATGTAGCATGTATCACTGAGTGTCAAGACAAAAAATCCAGCTGTGGCCATTCACAGCTGGATTTTTTGGGGGTTTTATGCGTGAAACATGGTAAAATAACAAGGGTTGCGATGCAGAAATCGCAGACATCAAGGAGTGGTCGAGAGTTTCTTTTTCATATATTTACCCTTTTAAACGTTTTTTATTTTTCCAATTTTTTTTTTTTTTTGTTTGGATCGATGATTTATCATCTAATATATCGGAGAGAATGCGACAGTAGCAAAAAAAAATAAAATAAAATACAACTAAGCGATAGTTATGAGGTAGATATCTGTGACTTTTTACAGACGCCATTTTTTTCATTGTGACATAATTTGTTTAAAAGTTTAAAATATGTGAGTGAATAATTTTTCAAAGTCTTTTTTTTTTTTTTTTTTTTAAACATGAGACATCAATTAATGATTCTAAGCTAAAAACAACAGACATTTTGAATAATAGATATAATTAATTACCTTCGTTTTATGGCTGGGTTGAAAAGTGGTTGCGCGACGTCTTTAAACGGGGTTTTCAGGGTAAAACGAACAAATTAAAAATAGTTCGGGGGCTTAATGTGCCATGAATCTGCTATGGCAGCATATAGACATGTTGTTCTATCAAACACAACAGTTGTTTTGGCTTAAAATACAGCAGTTTCTTTTAAATAGGAGTGCAAGAGCAAAAACTGCTTTTTCAGTCTTGTCTGTGTTTTCCGCCATATACACCCGTTTTGAATTTTGGACAATAAAAAAAAACTTTATGGTCTAATTTCAAATGTTTCAGTATCTTTTAACAAAGTTAATAACCACTGCTCTAGTGCTATGAAAAATATTGACTGAATTAAATGTTCAAACAACCTTTATTGATAAGTTGTAGACCGGTTTCTTTTCAAATATTTAGAATTTTTTTCCCCTCACTCACTTCAAGGGCAGAGCTAAAGCTCAAACTCTGGCTTATGAAAATAAATAACATGTGGTAGTTTAGTAAAGACAGATTTTATCTCATTGAAATGAGTTTGAATAGTAGACAGACCCGTGCCGCCCATAAGGCAATTTAAGCAACCGCCTAAGGGCGCACTAGCGTCCAAAAAGGCGTCAAGAAAAATATTCAAATAATATTTGATGAAAGCAGTATTCAAAAAAAATATACAGAACAAAAGAACATATATCATTATAAGATCATAATAAGTCTTTAAATAATAATGAAATCATTTTTCTAGTGTGCCTTCTGCCCGTTTCACTTTTTCCTGTGATGCTATAATTTCACCACGGACCCTAGTCTCACCACGCAGCAGACCAGCGAGCTACCTGAAGGTGCTATTTTTAGACTCCGCAATTGAGCGACGTTACGGTGACAAGTCAACTTCATGAAAAGACAAAAGCCTTTCAGGTCAGAAGAAAAAGAAAAAAGACAGCAAAGACGTGAAGAAAAACAGGTTTGTTGAGATGATTTTTTTCAACAGCATAAGCACGTAGACTTAGCGCAACTGCAAGCTAGCGGTTATTTACATAGAGTTTATATGACTTAGTGCTATAGAAAAATTAAACTGTATCATTAGCCAGGCTGTTTTAGAAATATTTTCAGTATTCAGCCAGCTGTGGATTAGTTTCAGTTAAATTTACTCCCCCTCCAGTTTTAGAGAAATTTGGACAAAGTGTATGGGAGACTAAAATTGTCTTGCTTATTTTCATGTGATGTGAACCACTTTTACCTTGTGTTAAATTGTGCTTTTCAAATAAATTTGCCTTGCCTAAAAGTGCCAAGGTTAATTAAATAAATACACCATTAAATATGGAATTAATAATTTCAAAGTTCTGTGGTATTGGGGACTAAAAGTGCCACGGATTTAAATGCAAACATTTGTTATGAAATGTATCATTAATTCATTAAAAATGGCGATCACATTCATGTAAAAACATAATCAATTTATTTTATTTTTATTTTTTTTTGCTATCATATATTATTTAATTCATTTTTATTGGATAGTCCTGTGCAGTTGCCGTGCCAGGTACAGTAGGCTGCAAGAATTTAGGTGCTATTATGGTTATGTCATGCTGGTTTCACAATCAACAGGTATTTGACAAATATAATGTAACATTCCACTTTCTTCTCTTTGTAGATGCTCTTCTGAAATATTTTCTTTCTACCTCTGTAGATCCTGGGCCATCTTTTACAGCGAACTTATCCACATCAGCACCAAGTCCAAGCCCACCAAGTCCAGGAAAGAAGTGCACCTTCCAAAAAAACTCATATGAAAGTGCAATATATGCTTTTGCATCAGTGAAGACAAGGTGAGTAAGGTTATAAGTCAAGGTGAAAAAAAAAGTTGCATTTTAAAGTGTTCTGTGTGTCTTTATAAAGGTTTGTGTGGGTGGGTATTAATCATATTGTAATAACAATTGTAATGTATTTAATGCATTTGTTTTCGAAGTGTTTTAATTTGTGCTTTTAATAGTTATTACATCATTTTTCTTTTAATTTCTGTACTTGTTCGTTGTCTTTTTGTATATAATAAATTACAAAGCGATAATGTGCTTTTTCAGTGTGAGTGTTTAAATATATGTGGTGAAAATGGGGGGAATAAATATGTTGCCTAGGGCACCAAATTGGTCAGGAACGGCCCTGATAGTAGATGTCCAATCAATTTGGAAATTGGAGGGTTAGCAGTGAATTCAAATTCATTTGCTGCCACCCTCCCACTTCAAATGGTTTGGACATCTCGGGTCATCAATGTCAGCCAATGAGTTCATATTGTACTCGTGGAATCACATATTTCAATGACAATAAACAGCCTGTTACCGAAGGTTTAATTATCCAAAATACAACCTGGAATTATGGATGGTGCACATGATTTAATTTCCGATCATATATTTTTAATGCCTCGCACGGCGGTTTAACCAATTCCCAATTTAATTTGATTTCCCTGTATAACCTCAACAAAAATGTCAGGAAGGACCCCACATCCCCACACTCCCCACCATGCCGCTGTATATTAAATTACAGAGCACATGAATGTTTTATAGAATGAGAAAATATTGAAATTCAGACATTCCACTCCGGTCGAGTTTGTTCTCACACTCCTGTGCTCTTAAATTGATTTCACGCTTGGTGGCAATCTGCATGGAAAAATAACATGCGGCATTATTAACTGAGGGAAAGAGAGGAGAAAACAGGCCGCATTGCTCGGTCTTGAGTGGCTCCTCAAACGAGCTTTGTTTTTTTGCGTTAATGGCACGCTTCTCCTCCAGACTTGCGAGCATCTCTTTGTCGGAGATGCTCGAGTTGATCGCCATGCTGAGTCAGAGGTCCCGAATGACCTCGTTATCGATTCCGAACGTATCAGCCGGGGGAATGGGACTTTAATGATGCCAAATCCAATTAGCTTAAACTTTCAATTAAAGCCAATTTAAACTCTTCTAATTGTACGTTTGCCTCTGTGTGGTTGGAAAGCTTTGTGTTGTATCACTTAAAGCTACTCTTTGTTAAATTAGATTGGAAATGTTTTCATGAGAATTTAGGACAATAATCAGACTAAAACAGACATACAAAACAAATCAGACTTTTATGATTAAAGTTGCTGATTACATTAGAATAAATTCAACGGGAAATAAAAGTTGAACTTTGAACTGAATAAAAGGGGCGGGAATTGTCCATTTGTTCTGTTACTTTCAAGCCCTTTTCTTATGGTCATATAACATCAATTATTGTACAAAATATTGTAATTTACTCATTGGCTGCCAATGACAGACGTCAGACCCCTTTGGACTGGGAGCTGGCAGCAATTGATCTCTGCCATCCCCCCAGTCAAATTTGATCGAACGACTATCGCCATCAATGGCAGAAAATAGAATAGAATAGCCCTTTATTGTCATTATATGGTTGTACAATGAAATAATTAGTATCTCCCTTTACAGTGCAGGACAAGTAAAAAAATGTCAAAAGTGGCTTTCAAGAATAAAAGAATAAAATCAAAATAAATATAAATATGTATGAGGTAGTCCTATGTTCAGGTAGTGCAAATATTGAAGTGAAGTAGCAGCAGTTGACGATGAAAGCATTTAATATTGCAAAGGTAAAACTCTCCAAAGGGGCTGGCAAGAATAAAAGGATAAAATATAAATAAATATATAATATGTATGAAGTAGTCCTATGTTCAGGCACGGCATATATTTGAAGTGAAGTAGCAGCAATTGACATTGAAGGCATTGAATATTGCACATTAATATTGCACGTGAATAAGTATTGCACATAGATTATGTGTGAATACAAGTTAAGTTGTAGAAGTTGACAGTGAGGCATTGAATGTTGCACTTAGTAAGTATTGCACATACAGTAAGTAGTATATTGCATGTAAATGAACATTGGACTATGGGTGATGTGGTGGTACATATGGCTGTTCAGGGTGGAGATGGCTTTAGCAAAGAAACTGTTCCTCAGTCTTTTTGTTCTTGCTTTTAAACACCGATTGCATCTCCCAGAGGGGAGCAGTTCAAACAGCTGGGAACCAGGATGTGAGCTGTCCTTGAGGATGTTTAGAGCTCATGAAACATGATCACTCAATGCCAACCATCCAAATCAAAATGGATTTGATGTCTATCAAAACAGATAGACATCAGAATTTTTTTTTTAGCCTTTAAGATGCCATTGACGGCAATTGACGACCAATTTATTTGAACTGGCAGGAATGCCAGTGATCCTTCACTGGATGCTAAATCCTTAAACATAATTCTTAAAATCGTTACAATGATCTAAAAAGTTGTGATTTTAAACCTATTACAACAAATAGGATCAAAGTAATTGTTTTAAAGCTTAACTTTAAAAAAAAAAAAATCCATCCATCCATTAACAACCGCTTCATTCGGGGCCTGGTTGCAATGGCAGCAGCTTTAGCAGGGTAGCCCAGACTTCCCTCTCCCCAGCTATTTCAACCAACTCCTCCAGTGGGATCTCAAGGTGTTCCCAGGCCAGCCGTGAGACATAAGCCCCTTTTTAGATTTATATCCCGGTAAATTCCTGTGTAAGGTGACGCGGGATTTTGTGTCACTGCTTTCAGACATGGAGAGATGAATAACCCGGGTTTGACACTTTCAGACTTGTCCTGTGTTGGGGACTCAATGCTCTGTGCGTGGGGAGGGCGGCTGGCAGGGATTTTATTACCCAGACATAACGTCATTTTTGGTCAGCATATTAGGCATGTGCCAGTATGAGATTCTGACGGTATGATAACCTTAAGCAAAAATACCGCAGTTCCACGGTACCCCTGTATTGCATTTGTAGTTCTAAAATGAAAAGTTTTTTCCATTGAACAGGATTTTTTTCGCTTTTCACAGCATATTTGCAAATTGGAACATCAACATGATACACCACTACTACTATTAATATTAATTCGTTGTATATTAACGGAGAGCGATAAACAGAACATGTGTATGACTCGTATCATTATTTACACACACACACACACACACCCTATCTCAACACAATAAAGTCACCAGAGAGAAATAAACACATCAGGCTGTATTATGAAAATGTCATTTTGAACGAATGTTTACAATGGTGGAAGAATTACAAAATACATTACCAAAGTAGGCTAATGGTAGGGAGGAAACTACTTAGCCCTCTTGGCATTCTAACTGGCCACGTTATCTGCTTCGTTAACAAGCCTAGGTTAATTTGTTTAACCATCGCTAGACACACTAAACACACAGGAGTGAACTGTTGTAGCTGGTGGGAAACGTTCATTACAGCGTTTCCATAAATTTTGTGTAAAGTGACGGATGATGGTCACGGACATGTGAAATCGTGTTGGAGATCCTGCTGTCCTTCCTCCTCTAAGCCGCAGCCGTCAGTTTTTTTCTGGGTAACCGAAGTATTCCCATACTAGCAACTATCTTTTTTTAAGAGGGGGGAAAAAGCTAGGTGTAGTGTCACCGACAGGCACATGGCCGAGCAATAACTGGAGGGGGAGGGGTGAGCGCTGACACAGATTTCTCGCTGCATTTTTTGCCACACATAAAAAAAAAAAAAAAAAAAATTGCTACAACCGTACTTAGGTACGAAATAAAATTTTAGTGGTTTTGAAACCGTGACTTTTTCATACCACGGTAAACCTTGAACCCGGTAACCGGCACATGCGTAGTCGGCATCAGCAACAAAAAACCCCACACTTTTCCAAAATGGACTGTCTCTTCTAGGCTGTACGATCCAGTAGCAATTCAATTTGGTTAAGTTTCCAACATAGACTTCACTATCAGTTAATGAAACGGGTCCTACAGACAATGCGCCACGGCTTCCCATAAGGGGCCGGGCCAGGCAGAGCGTTCTTGAAAGCTTTCACTGCGATAAACTTCAACACACGCTGGGTTCTAACACTGGATTTGGTGGAAAAGGGATGAACGTTTTAGTTCATACAAGCTGGAAGGATTATCTCAACAGTGATTTGGTCAAGGATTCAAGGTAATTGTTATATAAAATAGCACCATACATGCACTTAAAACGTGAAAAAAATTAAATGAATGGAAAATATTAGCTTAACTTTAGTTTGAAATATTTTTGTAAAATGGATGATAATTACCAGTTTTTGCTTTGAACCAAGAATGTAGACTGTTTTACTTTCATACAGTATCTATAGAAATTCCGGGATTTACGCATTTAAGGATTTTCAAATGGAAAAACTGCTTTTTTTTTGATAGCCGCCATGTTGGATTTTGTATCCATACACAATATTGATTGTGATTGTGTATTACTTTTGTCAATTCATCTACTGTTTCTGACTGTGTATCATATTGGCTCTGCAAAGCCCTTTGAGACAACCTTGTTGTGATATAGGGCTATACAAATAAAATTGAATTGACAATAGCGTAACTTTACATACAAATAATCAGGTAATTTTTGACCAACTGCCCGTTTTTTGGTTAAAAAATATTAATTTAGACATTTCTCCGTCCATAGAAAAAAAAAAAAAAAAAACTTTACCAGTTTTAATTTATGTAACATTTCAATCTAAAAACGACGCGGGTTAGCCAGCCGGCAATACGTGCTGAGGCAATAGTAACATCAGAATTCAACCTAAATAAGTTGTGATTGTGTATAGAAAAATGCTAAATTTGCTTTAGGTGAGTAAAATTAAGATGATTTTGCATTCTTTTCCCAAGTATTAAGCTTCTGATATGAAAATTGAGTGATTTTTCAGCTGTTGAAAACTTATCTGAAAATTGCACTGAATTAAAAAAAAAAAAAAAAAAAAAAGTCGCTATTTTGGGCAAAATCTTGCTAAATATTGCTATTGATCCTGAAATTTAGGTCATTATCTCTGCATTTGGTGATTTTTGTGTGTCTA
Organism: Corythoichthys intestinalis; assembly: GCF_030265065.1. Taxonomy (NCBI): domain Eukaryota; kingdom Metazoa; phylum Chordata; class Actinopteri; order Syngnathiformes; family Syngnathidae; genus Corythoichthys; species Corythoichthys intestinalis. The sequence goes on along the minus strand of NC_080399.1, from coordinate 14,810,445 downwards.
CCGTAAAATCTGAGTATTTTATAGCCTTTTTCAGTTTTTTAATACTTACAGTATATAGAAAATAATTAATCGGGATTTTATTAGTTAACGACTTTGAAATTTTTGACGCTGCTGCTCATGGAGACCAATATACTGTATGCCTAAGGGAGGTGCCTGTTATGCTTTTAGGTCGCTTGCAGCTTTTGTTTTGAAAATATAAGGATTTTATTTTTTGGAAAATAGGACCCCTACGGAAACGTCCCGCGCCCTGTTTCCCGTCAACTGATAATGAAGTCTATGTTGCTATTCCCAGTATAATTTTGCGATTATGCCATGCTGGTAACTGCAATGTTTTTTTTACCACTTTTTGTCTTACTGGAAAGAAAAAGGAAATGAAAATCGACCTGCCATGATATTAAACACCTGCTTTCACACATGCCGTGTCCCGGGTATGTCCCGGACATTATACCAGGACGTAACCCTGTACATGTTCATGTCATCTCCGTGTCAGTCGACCCGGGAAATTGGCTACCCGTTTAAATCCCAGCAATTAACCGGAGTTCAGGTATGTGTGAAAGTGGTTATATTGTCTCTCCAGTGTGTCCTGGGTCATCCCCAGAGCCTCCCGTGGGTGGGACATGCCCAGAACACCTCTTTTTAAAAAGAATCCTTGGACAAAATTTATATACTATGGGAATAAGGTAAGAATATCAAAGCCTACAAATGTAGTCGTGAAATGTCAGTGATGATCATTTCAAACCCATTTAGTAGTTGATTAATTGAACTATTTCATGTGTATGAATTGTAACAGAATGAGTACTCTGCTGAAAATTGAGTCACATTTTAAGTATAATTTAAATATACTTAATTACTTAATTTCTCATACTTAATTTAAGTATAATTTAAATATTCTACATGTTAAAATAAGTGATTGAACCAGAATAAAATCGCTACTTCCCCAAAACAACCCCATAATATGATTTTTTTAATTCCCTACACAGACATTTGACCCAAATACTGAAACGGTAGAGCCCTCCAAAATGCCTCTGAGCAAGGCACGGTGTGTCAAGCAGCGTCAAGGTGGGCGCATCAAATTAAGCAGAGTGTATTTAAGTGCAAATGGAGCGTGAAGTTCCATCCCGGCCCATTGAAGCAGCAGACAGCCGCGCCTGACGCGTGGCGAGGCCAATAAGAAGTGCCAGCCGACAGCTTTTGACCGCATGCGCCGGATCCATCATAGGTAAGTTTACGCTCACCTTCGACACTCTCGACGCTAACAAGCAGGCGACTGCGAGATCATTTGCTGAAGAGCAGAGTCCGCGCGACAGCGTAGGAGTGCAGGATTACTACCTCCGCTCGTTAATTCACAGCTCGGAAGCTCTCGGCTTGATTAAAAAGCACTTTGCTGCGTCATCTTCAGCCGGAGAGCTTGCTAGTTGCGTTCTTACTGAATGACCTAGAACATCATTTTTACCATTTTACAGCAAAAATAGGATTTATCCTATTATATGGTTTATCGTCATTTGGGTCACAGTTGAGTTGAAGAATATGTCAACTGACTTGGGCAATACTCAGGGTCCAACCTTGACCAGAAATACACTTGAATACATATCCTTAACCTCTAAGAGAGAGACAACATTTTTATCAGGTGCATTCCAGCAGAAATAATTTAGGAATTTCATTTTTCAATCGTGTAATAGAAGGGAAAAATGTTGAAAAAAGTAAGTAAATACCATTATGTCCAGGATGTGGCAGCCATTCAAATGCCACTGCTATTTTAGCCAATCAGAGCATATCCCAGATTGCCCACGTTCCTCGTGAAGTCATTAATACCCCTTATCACATCCACTTGTACTCGAATCACTTGGTGTGTATGTGTTTGGGTATAACTGACGTCACAAAATGGCTGCGCTCGTTTTTCTCAACTATCAGAGGTCTAATAATTGCAATGTATGCAAACCATATTTTTTTCGTAGTGCCTGTAACACAATAAAGCATCTTTATTTCATATTACACACGGTATTTTATGCTTTTGAATGAAATGGACCACTTCGATGTGTGCAGAAAGGATCGATATGTTTATTCAATTTTTTTAATCCGGCACTATGAAAATTAGAGACTTCCAGCCACAGTCTCGGATTGATGAAGAACGAGTTACGTTATTGCGGGACATCATCTTCACTATACAGCCATACTGTTGTATAAGAAGGACTGCAGATTCATCTGATTTTGCGGAATAATTCGTTAATTTTTTTGCATCACGCCAGCCCATTGTGCTGCAGGCTTTTGTTGCTACACCAGGGAGAATGCTGTGTGCCTTTTGGAGTTTCAAAATGATCCTGTTCATGGGAATGGGTAAAACAAGTATGACAATGGAGCGACCATTTACGTACAAGGAAGTGAGTAAGCTAAGTATTTTATATTGTGTCAAATACTGGGATCACGGCACACATTTTATTCAGGACAAGGCTTGCATTTTGTGGGTGACAATGCTCCTTGTCCATCGAGAAGATGGGAGTGGACGACTCCCTAGGCCCATTTTGCGTGCCCACCGAGAGAGTGCTATCCTCGGCTTGGACCCGAGGAGCCCCCTGCTCTCGTTTGCGGTTCTCGATTGTGTTGAGACTCCCACCTATCTCGGTCCTCTTTGTGTGCCAGCCGAGAGAGCGCAATCCTCGGCTTGGGCTCGGGCAGCCACGCGCTCTGACGTTGGAGTGTTTGTCCACCGAGAATGCGCCATTTTCAGCGTTAATTCCCCAGCTGGGAACGACGAGCCGAAACTTACTCGCCGCCTGGAGCTGCCAGATCGGTTAAGGCAATCACCCCCGCCGATGTGTGTGACATGAATCAGGGTAGTTTTGCGTAACGTTTCGTGTTCGATTGTCGAGGAAGAGACTTGGAAGAGCCGCTCGGTTCTGGATAGCATGTAACTAGGGTTGTTCCGATGTATGTTTTTTTGCTCCCGATCCGATCCCGATCGTTTTAGTTTGAGTATCTGCCGATCCCAATATTTTCCGATCCAATTGCTTTTTTTTGCTCCCGATTCAATTCCAATCATTCCCGATAATTTTTCCTGATCATATATATTTTGGCAATGCATTAAGAAAAAAATGAATAAAACTCGGACGAATATATACATTCAACATACAGTACATAAGTACTGTATTTGTTTATTATGACAATAAATCCTCAAGATGGCATTTACATTATTAACATTCTTTCTGTGAGAGGGAAATCCACGGATAGAAAGACTTGTGACTTTGTGTATAGTGACTAAATATTGCCATCTAGTGTATTTGTTGAGCTTTCAGTAAATGATACTGCCCAAATGCATGATGGGAAGTGGAACCATGACTGTGCGTAGTGCTACCAATTGATATATCTTCTCCGCGTTGGGAAATGACATAAGGTGTTAAGAAAAAGATCAATTGCTACCTTGCTTCCCCACAATGCTTGCCATGATATTTCTAACCGTAGGGAGAGGGATTGTAAGGCTTTAACCAATTAAGAAAAGGCTCCAAAGGCTGCCAAAATTCACTCTCCTCATTTCACGCAGCCTTTTATCTCTCTATATAGGTAAAACGGCGCCATTACAGATTGAGCGCGACAATGCGTGAGTGGCTCGTGCAACACATGCATTAATTGCGTTAAATATTTTAACGTGATATATATTATGTCTGTAACGTTAAATACAATTAGAAAAGAGTTAATTAATATGTATATATATATATATATATATATTAAAAATAGGCATGGCTGATATTTTTTTGCCGATTCCAATACTTTGAAAATGAAGTGATCGGACCCGATCGATCTCTACATGTAACCTAGCTCTCACTCTCCTCTTTTGTTTACACTCTTTCCTCCGTCTCCGAGTGCCCACGGGGAAATGACAAGAGCCAGACTAACGCTAGTGGCAGAAAATACCAGTGGGGAGGTTTACGAAGTCGGCAGTTTTGACCATTATGCAGTAATTTAGCCCTGTCGTACTGAAAAAAAATGCATTTTTTAATATTTCATATTCTATTTAGCACAAGACTGTTATTTGTCATGACCATACAATTTATTTAGCAATCGGGGGAAAATACTTAGATACACAGAATATCCTGTAAAATTATTGGAGTAGAGAGATAAAAACAATGATGACATTTTAGTCTGCTCTACTCATCAGCTTCGTGTGTTTTGTCTCTGTCGCCTTTTTCTCGTTCCGAATCTTCCTCCTCCTCCAAATACGACTCAAACACATATGGCTGTATGCCACAGGCTTCCTCTGGATTGACTAAATCACTTGAATGATCCACAATTGAACCAGAATTGCTGAAAAATGCTTCCTCCTCCTTTGGGCTCAATGCTTAAGCCACTGAAATCACTCTTTCGCTGATGTCGCCACTCAGATGGAGGTGCCAGAGTGCTATAATGACAGGAGGAGCTAAATGGCAGATTTAAAGTCTCATTTATCGTCATCTGTGCTTTGCTAAATTGTTGTATATAGTCGAGTCGTCTCATAATATGATTTTAATTCCAATAATAATGTTATTTAACATTTTTTTATCATGTCACAGGCATTTTAAATCTTTTATACTAAGTCTTGTCTGTCCCTTTAGCCCTTACAGGGACAGTGGTCACTGCAGTGGGCAGCTATTCAAAAGAGCTTCAACTCTTTATGGAACAAGTGACTATTTTTGCCAATTAAATTAAATATTTTGACACTTACCTGAAACCCTTTGTGAAGAAGAAAAACGTTGATTTTCTCTTTTTAAGAGGTTATTTCATTCTCTTAAGTGAACAGCTGATGATGACACAAAATTCAGGAGCAAAAATGAAAGCAGAGAACATAGAGCAGTGTTTTTCAACCACTGTGCCATAGTGTAGTGTGTGGTGCTGTGGAAAATCATCCATTTTCACCAAATTGATGAACAGTGATCCCTGGCTACTTCGCGCTTCAAAATTTGTGCCCTCAGTCCATTGCGGATATTTTTTTCAATCCCGAGCCGATCGCGTAGTCTCACTATCCCTCCCTCCCTCCTTCTCCTTGCTCTTTGTTCTTCAGGCAGTGCACTGAAGTTGTTTATTAAAGTTAACGATGATTGATATACGTTTAATGTTTGATCTTGCCACAGATGCCTGGAACCCAAAGCTTTCAAGCGCCGCATGTGTCAATCATCGTTTAACTTGTTAAACAGTTACTGTCGCAACTCATTTTGTGTAACTGAGCACATTTGAGTGGACTCACTCAATGAAGCATTTAATAAAGACATGCATTTTGATACTTCTTATTCTTATTCTTGTTTAAACATAATTTGGTGGGACAGTAACCTGTTTAAAACTTATAATCATTAAATTTTAAGTGATTAAAAACCATTTATTAAAATATATATAGTGGGGCTGTCAAAATTATCGCGTTAACGGGCAGTAATTCATTTTTTAAATTAGTCTGGTTAAAATATTTGACGCATTTAACGCACATAACCAAACATAACTCAAACAGATTAAAATGACCGCACAGTGTCATGTGTATTTGTTACTTGTGTTTTTTTGGTGTTTTGTCGCCCTCTGCTGGCGCTTGGGTGCGACTGATTTTATGGGTTTCAGCACCATGAGCATTGTGTAATTATTGACATTAACAATGGCAATCTACTAGTTTTTTTTTGTTTGAAAATTTTACAAATTTTGTTAAAATGAAAACATTAAGAGGGGTTTTAATATAACATTTCTATAACTTGTACTAACATTTATCTTTTAAGAACTACAAGTCTTTCTACCCATGGATCGCTTTAACAGAATGTTAATTATGTTAATGCCATCTTGTTGATTTATTGTTATAATAAACAAATACAGTACTTATATACAGTATGTTGAATGTATATATCCGTCTTGTCTGATCTTTCCATTCCAACAATAATTTACAGAAAAATATGGCAAATTTTATAGATGGTTTGAATTGTGATTAATTATGATTAATAAATTTTTAAGCTGTGATTAACTCGATTAAAAATTTGAATTGTTTGACAGCCCTAATATATAGACATAACAGTTTTTAAAAAATTTTTTTTATTATATTTTGGGGAAAAAAGTAAAAAAAAAAAAAAAAAGTTTTTTATGTATTTCTTTCCAATGCTAAATCCTGGGGGGTGCTGGGTCACGGTTTTTCACTTATCACGGCGGGTTTTGGTCCCCATTAACTGCAAAAAATGAGGGATCACTGTAATTTTTTTTTTTTTTTTTTTTTTTAAATAAATCCCTAAATGTGCCATTGCTAAGGGTCGTTTGTGCTGTTTAGTGGTCGTGAATCATGTAATACTCTTCCATATCAGAAGGTGGCAATAGGTAGCTAATTACTTTGTTTAGTGATGCATCGGGTAGAGGTGAAAGTGGCATTGTGGCTAGCTGCTAGCTAGCTGCTAGCGAAACATTAACAGTGACAGTGATGGAAAGGTTTTTGAAAAGGAAACTTGCTAACTCAGAACTGGACACTGGACAAAATTCTGACCAAGATGAAGGCTCAAGTATGAGTGGTGGTTAAAAGATAGCAATGAGTGTTTCCTCACCGAAAGTCTCTGGTATGAGGCAATATCGCAAAAGCTATCTTTCATTGGGATTTACCATAGATTAAAAAGAACGGGAAAAAGTGGGATTAATTTTCACCGGGTATGAAATGATACCTACTCCAATATGAGTGACTTCTTGTATGGGGCTTTTTTTGGGTCACTTCCTGTCCATATTGGGTCACTTCCTGTTGACATAGGGGCATTTCGGGATCACTTCTTGTTGTTTTCATGTTAATATGGTGATGGGGGAAAATATTATATTATGCCTTTGTGATGTATGATTGCTTCTGTGACATACTAGATTGTAACAACTTCTATTGTTTTTCACCTTGTTCCCATAGTTAGGAGACGCTTTTGAGAAGGGAATCTCACGAGATTTGCACCATAGTATTGTTTTACTACATGCCTGGGTCCCATAGAGATAACTTGTTTTGCACCCATAATATTTACCATTTGTTGTATCTGTTGCAGCACAGCTCATTTGTCCCATGTGAAAAGCCCTTTTTCAAGGGGGCTGAACCAAAAGTAGCTTAAATGTTTGTGATTGGACGGGGCCACGCCGCCCGGGGGTGGAAGTTGGCCTCTCCGCCTCCGAGGGGTGCGTCCTTACAAAACCGGACATTTCCGGGCGACCCGTGAAGTCCATCAGTAGGTCACGTACGGATCGCCTGGCTTTGTTCCTTTGCCGCTTTACTGGATTGTTGCTGGCTTCCCACTTACTTGTCACGGTAAACGATTTTCATTGCTAAAGGGACATTTTGTTTTGCTGTAACGGGAACGCAGGGATTCTGGGGTTGACAAACTCAAATCTAGCGTCATCGTTGACATTTGTTATACTTGGTTGTGATACTTGTTTGCTTGCTCTTGTGGGATTATAATCAATAAATCTCATTTATTCTGCATTTTCTAATCAATAAACATCGTCTATTGAGCAAAAGTGTGCCTGTTACTGATTCACCGCGAACCTGGAAATTTAAGAAAACATGGATTATAGAAATTCAATTTTTATATTTTTGCTGTGGTGTGTGCCTTGAGAGTTTTTGTAGAAAAAACTGTGCCATGGCTTGAAAAACACTACCATAGAGGTCTTTTCGTCCTACAAATGCACTGTTAGCGTTTGAATTTTTGCTGATAAATCAATTTTGCTTATGTAAGAGCCAACTCCGGTCATTTTTGTTCATCATTATCAAAATGCCTTCATTTTTAACTCGTGCTGCAAATTTAATAGCTGTTTTTGTCCAAATAAGTCCCACTCATTAACTTGTTAGTCATGAAACTGAATAGAAAATTCAGCCTTTTAAATTATCATCACATCTGCACAGATTTTTTTTTTTTTTTTGCACAAGGATTACATAAATCCCAGAGAAAACTGAATACGCAGCCAGCAAACGCATGCTTTTTCCTTATCAGATGAGCGGATGATGGCTCAAATTGATAGACACGTGTCGGTCGGGAGTTTGATTCGAGCTCCAAGCACAATCAAGTCAGAGTGGTGGTGGGCAACAATGAAGCTTTCCACTTGTGATGATGACTTTGATTTTCGCTTCCAGGAGTGTGGCTGCCATCTGTCAGGCTATTATGACTTTTCTTTCCATTTTCTCTACTGATGCAGCAGCCAGAGGCCACACAAGCACAACAGGGCCATTGATGGCTACTCTGTTTCATTTTATTCCTTTGTGACTCGTCCCAACATGTGGCAATGCGATTGAATAACTACTATATTGTGGTAACTTCACTTAAAGTACGAATGTTTTTTGTGTGGGCCGAAGCTTCGAACCAAGTAATTTAGTCACACAGTAAGCAGAATTTGTTCTGTGCTCACTCTTGAACTCAGAACACTATCTTAAATTGACTCACGCCTTCGAAATTAGTAGGAATGTAAGACTACACCAGGGCTCATGAAAATATGTGTATGGCGGAAAACACTCTGGTGACTTGAAGTTCCGCTCTGAGACCCCCAATTTGGCCAAATTTCAAAATTGTCCGATTTGCATGTGTGATACATCATTGGAAAGCTTAAAATCTCAATTTTCTGGAGTAAGATACATTTTGAACAGGAGGGAATTAAAACAAAAAAAAAAACACAGCTAAACCCTAACTGGAGGTGAGAGCACACGAGAGCATAATTAAAGACGCCATGATTTTAATGACATATTATCGCTTACTTACCTCTTTTCGATCCAAAAACTCACTCAAACATGTAGCATGTATCACCGAGTGTCAAGACACAGCTGTGAATGGCCACAGCTGGAATTTTTGCAGATTTTATGGGTGAAACATGGTAATATAACAAGGGTTGTGCAGAAATCGCAGACATCAAGTAGTGGTCGAGATTTTCTTTTTCATATATTTATCCTTTTAAACGTTTTTTTTTTTTTTTTTTTTCAATTTGTCTTTGTTTGGATCGATTATTTATCATCTAACATATCGAAGAAGACGCGACAGTAACAAAAAAAAGTACAATTAAAAGATAGTTATTAGCAGTGTTGTTAATAACGGCGTTAGAATATAACGGCGTTACTAACGGCGTTATTTTTTTCAGTAATGAGTAATCTAATTAATTACTTTTCTCATCTTGGCAACGTCGTTACCGTTACTGAGGCAGGAAAGGCATGCATTACTATGCGTTACTAAGTTGGTTGAATAAAAAAAGTCTGAGAGAAACGGACTCACGGAGACGAGAGAGCAGAGCAGGAGTGGGGAAGACGCCGTTGCAACCGCGATGCTAGGTGGCTCCAATAATACCTGACTGTAGCCATAGCCGACAAACTACGCCCACATGACACGGTAGATATCATATTATACAACTAGATGCAAATTACAGACACAGCTGCATTGGCAACATGTTTTAAGGACTACATGCGTTAGTAAACAGCCGCCATCTTAAAGCAGTAGACCTCTCTTGAAGGCTCTTATGTAGAGATCCTTCCTAGCAAACCTAATAAACTTTTTTTTTTTTTTTTTTTAATCTAAAATGCTCCTAAATCGGCAAAATCTTAACTTAAATCTATCTTTAAATGATGAAACAGTTTTAAAACTTACACATGTTTAAAGTAGACAGAAGGTAACTAATGCAATAACGGGAGCAATTTTAACACATTTAACGGTTGATTCACAACTTTAAATGACTTCCACACATAGCAAAGGTTACTATCTAGTTATCGCAATACCCTTGTGTCTAGTTAAGTGGAGGTTAAAGAATTGGCAATTGCCAATTGTCTCCCAAACCCTTTAAACTTCACATTGCATGACCTGTTTTTTTTTTTTGTTTTTTTTTTTTTTTTTTTTTTGTTTTTTTTTTTTGTTTGTTTTTTGGAGAAAAAAAAAATCACTAGTTACTTCACCAAGTAACTAATTACTCTTACATTCAGGTAACTGAGTTACTAATGCAATTACTTTTTGGGAGAAGTAATTTGTAACTGTAATTAATTACTTTTTTAAAAAGTAAAATTAACAACTCTGGTTATTAGTTAGATATCCGTGAATGAATCCACTCACTGAATGAGTCCACTCAAATCATTTTTTTCATTTTCATTTCATTTCATTCATTTATTTCAGGCCATTATTCCTTGTCAAGACAACAAATACACTGTATATACAGCTCATATAATCAAGTAACAAAAAAGAGCAGCAAAGCTAAGTAACATTGCAACATCAACTACATGCCTGAAAAGGAGTGGGAAGAAGAAAATTTATTTAATCCCACCCCTATTCTTATCTCATTAAGAACAAAAAATTCTTGCTACTTCCTTCCAAAAATGTAGGCCACCAAAAAATCAGTCCAAACAGTTTTGCAAATAATACATTTTTGTAACAAATTTTGTCCCTTGTGATGAAGTTACCACAGGTAACACCCAAACCAACAACAATTTCATACCAACATGGTAAATGAAAGTAAAACCATACCAACAATGGTAAAGGCTACAGACACAGGACAACAAATTCTAAATGGCAACAATAACTATACCAAAAACTGTCACGGACAATATACCAGCAAATCCACTCACGCTTTGGCGCTCATGCTGCTGAGAACAGTCTGTCACTTAGGGGCAGTTTACATGCCGACTCTGCGACTCAATGACTGAGTAGCGGACTCGCCTCGCGTGCATATGGTGTCGGCGAAGACTGAAGGCGAAGACGAAAAATTCTGAATCCTGCCTCCAAAGTGGAAGAATCCGATTGCGGGGGGTTGAGGGGGGGCTTCCTCGGCATGCATATCAAAGGCTGCTGTGGCGCGGGATCGCGCTGTAACGTCATCATTCGTACACGTCACATTGGGCGTGCGCAGCGGTGCTACTAAACATTAAAAACAGCAAATATGGTGGTATGTCGGCTTTAATTTACTGTTTTGATAATTTTTTTAAATTAAATATGTTGAACGCTTCAATTTTTGTGCCTTTTTGAACAAAAGAAAAATGACATCGCTTCGAGTGGGCGGGCATATTTTTTTCCGGGCTGAGGGAGCTTGGTGGGGTCAAAGTGCATCATTCTCTGTCGCCCTGTAAATCTGCACTGCCCCCTAGGGCCTGGCATGAATACTACATCGTTTTCATGTAGAATTGCGACATTGTTCAAATGGAGACGCAAATGCAAATGTGAAATTTTTCGTATTCTCGTAGAGTCACCATGTAAACGGCCCCGTACACAACTGGTTGCTACAGCACACTTATGCAAGTTTAATGATGATTGACACATTTGTGTCTTTGATAGTAGAGCTACCAAGCTTCTCTGGCAAGATCAAAGCTACAAACCTTTCAATCATCGTTAACTTTAAGTAACAAACGCAAGCTGGACAGTTTGGCTGCACTGCTTAGCAGGAGGAAGGGTGAGAAGCCGTGGCGCATTACGGACGTGAAGCAGAAAAACAAATATATTTTTAAAATTAAAAACAGGATCCTTTTCACCCGATTCCGATCCTCTGAAAAATGTTGCGATCGGCCCGATTTCTTATCACATGATCGGATCAGGATATCCCTAGACAAGAATAATTTAGATCTCTTTAATGTTTGAGTTTCAAGTTTTTCATGACCATAACATTATGAAATTAATATTCTTGAATTATTTGGATGAGAAAACAATCCTCACACTGTTTTCACAAAATAATCATATTTTGAAATGAGTTCATTAATTCAGAAAATTACATGAGCAATTTGTTTTTTTTTTTCCTTTTCCAGATTTATGTACCAAATTCTGTGTAAAGTGTCAGGGAGAAGATACACTAACAATCACTTGAAAACAATTCTCAAAGAAGCCATTTGAACATTTAATCCATTTTAATATCACGAAACAAGTCACAAAAGTACAAATAAAAAGTAAGTAATTCCTAACTTAACTGTTCACATTTGCCTGTCACATCCAGACTAAATGCTTTTATCAGGATTTGTTTTCACCTCATACCGCATTTCACAGACATTAGTGGCAGCTGAGGTGCTTCAGATCAATCAGGATGAAGAGGAACACCTCTGCCATCAAATTTAAAAGCTTTGCCTGAGGCCACTATTTGTCAAAATCTCTTGATGAGAAAAGAGTGGCGAATCTGGGAAAGTGTAAAATGCTGTCCATCTTCTGTTAATTCTCACCACAGTCAAAACAGCACCATCGCACCTCTGGAGTAGCAAACACTGCTCTGAATACTTTATAGAACATTCATTTGATTGTCTGCCATTGAGAGTACTAGACGTCTAATTCATATCTGCCAGTACTCCCAGCCAAAATGGATTGGACGTCTAGTGCTGTCAATAGCATTGAAAGATGAGCGCCACAGCCAGTCCTCAATATTATGAAATAATTTAAAAAAAATAAAAATAAAAAATCGAGTGTTAATAGGAGCCATAACCCCAGTTTTGAGTATTTCTAGATTTATTCATTTAGTTTTTTTTTTTTTTTTTTTTTTTTTGTACTATATAAAAAAATACTATATACAAATTCATCCATAAAAAATATTGGTAAAAATACATTTATAATAACTAACAAAAAAAAAAAAACAAAAAAAAAAAAACAATAATAATTGAGAATTGGGAATGGGCTTAGAAAACCATTTCAAAATTTTTCACCAAAAATGTCATTCAACCCCCCCCCACACACACACACACACACAAAACACAGATTGTCGAACAAAATTATTGTAACTAAAGTGTAAAACTTCTTTCTTTAATATAGTGTTTTTCTCTCCCCTGATTTGTGGTGTCAGCCCCCAAAAACAGTTATAACTAAGAAACAAACCTTATAGAATATGATGTTAGATTTCTTTTTTAAATTATGTGCAATAAAAAAATATATTCATAAAAATCTACACTTGTACATATCTAATATTAATATTGGGACGACATGATGTCCACATACAGTGGGGCAAATAAGTATTTAGTCAACCATTCATCATTAATTGTCATCATGGCTAAACCTCAACCATGAGAGACAGAATGTGAAGAAAAAAAAAAAAAAACTGAAAATCACATTGTTTGATTTTTAAAGAATTTATTTGCAAATCATGGTGGAAAATAAGTATTTGGTCAATACCAAAAGTTCATCTCAATACTTTGTTATATACCCGTTGTTGGCAATAACGGAGGCCAAACGTTTTCTGTAACTCTTCACAAGCTTTTCACACACTGTTGCTGATATTTTGGCCCATTCCTCCATGCAGATCTCCTCTAGAGCAGTGATGTTTTGGGGCTGTCGTTGGGCAACACGGACTTTCAACTCCCTCCACAGATTTTCTATGGGCTTGAGATCTGGAGACTGGCTAGGCCACTCCAGGACCTTGAAATGCTTCTTACGAAGCCACTCCTTTGTTTCCTTGGCTGTATGTTTGGGATCATTGGCATGCTAAAAGACCCAGCCACGTCTCATCTTCAACCTTGCTGATGGAAGGAGATTTTCACTCAAAATCTCTCGATACATAGACCCATTCATTCTTTCCTTTACACAGATCAGTCGTCCTGGTCCCTTTGCGGAAAAACAGCCCCAAAACATGATGTTTCCACCTCCATGCTTCACAGTGGGTATGGTTTTCTTCGGATGCAATCCAGTATCCTTTCTCCTCCAAACACAAGAACCTGTGTTTCTACAAAAAAGTTCTATTTTGGTTTCATCTGACCATAACACATTCTCCCAGTCCTCTTCTGGATCATAGAAATGCTCTCTAGCAAACCGCAGACGGGCCTGGACGTGTACTGGCTTCAGCGGGGGGACACGTCTGGCAGTGCAGCATTTGAGTCCCTGGCGGTGCATTGTGTTACTGATAGTAGCCTTTGTTACTGTGGTCCCAGCTCTCTGTAGGTCATTCACTAGGTCCCCCCGTGTGGTTCTGGGATTTTTGCTCACCGTTCTTGTTATCATTTTGACGCCACGGGGTGAGAGCTTGCATGGAGCCCCAGATCGAGTATGATTATCACTGGTCTTGTATGTCTTCCATTTTCTAATAATTGCTCCCACGGTTGATTTCTTTACACCAAGCATTTTACCTATTGCAGATTCAGTCTTTCCAGCCTGGTGCAGGTCTACAATTTTGTCTCTGGTGTCCTTCGACAGCTCTTTGGTCTTGGCCATAGTGAAGTTTGGAGTGTGACTGACTGAGTTTGTGGACAGGTGTCTTTTATACCGATAATGAGTTAAAACAGGTACCATTAATACAGATAACGATTGGAGCCTCGTTAGACCTCTTTAGAGTCGTTAGAAGAAGTAAGACCTCTTTGACAGCCAGAAATCTTGCTTGTTTGTAGGTGACCAAATACTTATTTTCCACTCTAATTTGGAAATAAATCCTTTAAAAATCATACAATGTGATTTTCTGTTCTTTTTTCCACATTCTGTCTCTCATGGTTGAGGTTTACCCATGTTGACAATTACAGGCCTCTGTAATCTTTTCAAGTAGGAGAACTTGCACAAATGGTGGTTGACTAAATACTTATTTGCCTCACTGTATGTGGCTGCCAGGTCTTTAGGAAGTATTATTATTTAGTTACCAAAAATAGCCTTTTAAAGCCTAACCTGAACTAGTTTTAAACACAAAAAAGCAAGTAGACGGTTGGATTTCAAAGTAATGGCTGTCCAATATATTGGAGCTGTGAAAGGTGGCAGTCATCTTTCAAGTATTAAATTGCCAGTTCATTTGCGTGTGAGCAAGCAGTGTATATCCCACAATTGAGGATGGGCCCTTATTGCGTAACAGATGTTGGAGTGTGGATGTTTGCACCAGAGGCTCTCGAACAGATGAAAGCATGTCAGGAAACTGACAACGAGGCCGCGGGGCGATGCCTCCTGTGGAAGTGCAACTAAATGCTCCTCCCAAAGAGGTGGTCGAACAGGAGGAGGGAAAATGGTGGTGGGTTGCTCCTCAAGACCTTTTGACATCCATCTGGGGAGATGTTAAGGATATTTGGACTCACAACTGCACATTATGTCTAGAGGCTAAAATCTATGGACTCAATTTCTACTGCAAATTACAACGCGCCTGGGAATGTATATTGTATTTTCATTTTGTGAAACATTGATTAGTTAGCTAAGGGATTTTGAGAAAATGCACACATTATTGCATTGTGCTACAACTTAAAATGGGACAATTTTTAAGACTCGATTAAGTGCTCCGTGTTTTATCAGTGTATTTATCTTCTTATAGCACTGGGCATCATTTGCGTTGTGGGTGACATCGTGCAATGTAAAAAGGTCAACAGCCAATCGTAGGGGTTCATATGACATACAACCATTACTCATGTTTAGACCAACAAACAATGTTAAGTCAACAGCTAACTTAATATGTGTGTTCTTGGAGCATTGAAGAAAGCTGGAGCACCTGGAGAAACCCGACGTGAGAAAGAGGCGGAAATACAAATTCGACCCCCAAATTTCGGGACTAAAGAAAATGTTTGACATATTTTTTGCGACTTCATGTAAGGGAGGTTAGTGTTGGAATTTGGGTTAGATTTGGGGTTATAGAGTAGTAAGGGTTCAGGGTAACAGTAAAGTGGTGTCAGAGTTAGATTTTAGTAGGTCAAGGGTTGGGTTAGGGTAGCATTTGAGGTTAGGTAAAGTATATTTACGGTAAGAATGTAAATAGTGGCTGCTCCTGACCTTTTTAACTCGTTCACTCCCAGCCGTTTTCACCAGAGCAAGGCCCTTCGCTCCCGGCCGTTTTTCTGGATTTTGACTGATTTTGCAAGGCCCACAGAAAATTCTGTTCTATTGCTATATAAACATGGAACCCACCAAAAGAAAGATTAGACTCCCTTCTTTCAGCAAAAAAATAAGAAAAGTTCATATCTTTTTCCATTCTTAAGAAAACAACATTAGAAAATAGCTTAGTTTGAGCAATTTTCCAATTTCTGATGAAAAACTGGAGAAAATGAGCTTTTTGTAAACGCATACATTTCTAACATAACTTTGACTTTAACAAAGCTATTTTTTGCATTAGTTACATCCCAAACATCTGAATAATGTTTTCCTTTTACAATGTACCATGAACAACCAGACAAATAAATTTTTTGATAGCAAAGTAACAATTACGCATGACTACTG
This sequence comes from Corythoichthys intestinalis, assembly GCF_030265065.1. Taxonomy (NCBI): domain Eukaryota; kingdom Metazoa; phylum Chordata; class Actinopteri; order Syngnathiformes; family Syngnathidae; genus Corythoichthys; species Corythoichthys intestinalis. Next base: position 14,794,405 of record NC_080399.1, on the reverse strand, counting down.
AGAGATGACGCCGTTGTCGCCGCGTCAGCCGTGTAAACTTTTCCCTCATCGTTGTCTGTCTCACAAAGATGGATTATTTTTGTGTCTCTGCGGGGTCTGCTCGGTGAGCCGCTGCACTGGGGGTCCCACTCGTTTTTCTCGGTCGTCCAGCGCCTGACCTCGCAGGCATTCTCTTGGTTGTTTTGTCCGGTCAGAGCACCGCCTGGCATCATGCCGCCAGCGCCACGTGAATTTGGTTCGTTCTGACCGATGGTTTCCGATTGACAAAAAGAAATCCCTATCATGTAAATAAGATGTGAACCACTGAAGAACAGTGTCAGTAAGCCCTACCCGTTGTTCCAATCTGCTGAATAGTATGTTGTGATCAACCGTGTCGAATGCGGCGCAGAGATCCAATAGTAGCAGAACAGATGATTTGCCTGCATCGGTATTCCGACGAATATCATTTAGGACTTTGATAAGCGCGGTCTCGGTGCTGTGTTGTGGCCGAAATCCAGACTGAAATGAGTTAAAAAGATTGTTTTGCATCATAAAAACCTGTATCTGTTGGAACACAACCCTCTCGATAATTTTCCCCAGGAATATCAGATTTGATATTGGCCTATAATTACTAATGGTTGAGGCATCCTGAATAAAAGATTCCATTCAGAGAATAAAGAACTTGAGATGGGAGAAAAGCGTTCTTCAGCTTGCCATCAAGGATTTATGTTTAGTCTGCTGAGCATGTTGTTATTTTTTTTTCAAGAGAAAATAGCACCTCTTTGCTGTCTGCTTTGCCCGAGGGAGGATTCATACATTTCATGTCTGTACTTCTCTTAATGGCCAATTCCTTAAGCCAGTTTCTATTCCCAACACTAATGTCATCTATTTACTGCTTTCAGTCCACCCAAGTAACAACATGCACCCATCTGTGATCCACCCATCCAACATTTGCCTTATGTATAAAATGTGAACTGAGCTGCCTGCTTCGTTGCTTCTTAATCTTATACAGTACATTACACTCTGACGGTCACTGTGTAGATTTTCTTCATATTTACGTGGTGAAATTGGCGACACCTCACCTCGCACAGCCTGGTGATACGTTATTGTGGGACAAGATGAAGGTTAATCTTGTGTGCTCCCGCTTTGCATTATTTATCAGTTGCTGTTGCAACGTGTTCTGCATTTGTAACACAATAGAAAATACACATCCCTAATTACTCCGCGCAGATGAAAAACTGCAATGACTTATGTGTGATTCTGTAATTTTCCCAGAGTTGAAGATTAATTAGACCACTTAGAGACGGTGTCGGAATGCATCGTGTCAAATGGCTTCCTTCCACTGCAACAGCAACACTATTGAAATTGGCAAACCGGGTGAGCTAATTCCTGTTTTTGCGTCTTGTCAAACAAACGGCACACAGTTCAGTTGCTGTTTTTAAATTTGGTCGGATCAACCAGACAAAGAACTTTAATTAGGTGATTTCATCTCTAATTAATGTGATCAGCATGTAATGAGCTTTCGAGGTTTTGTACTTTTGAACTCGGATAGCTTTATTCTTTCATTCTAAAAACGTTATTGCCTTTCCCAGCTCGTGTGACACGTAAGTTTCGAAAAGTTTCACTTTAACGCGACGTGATTGTATGAAAAAAGTAGGAGTCCAAATCTACATGTCCGTTTGCCCTCCGATGCTTCCTTGGCAAGAGGTGCATCATGCAGTCGTGTCCGACATTAGGTACTTCACGGTCTGCAACAATTCCAGCAACTTTACAAAGTTGTTAAAGTGTTCAGGTTTAATATCGATTTTCTACTTATAGTTACAGTCTTTGTTTATCAAATCAGGTTTTTAAAATGTGAAGAAATTGAGGTGAATGTTTCAAACTAGATTAGGATTTTCGAATGATGGTTTAAAGCCTAGTCCAAGGGTTTTAAACTGAAGTCAGAGATAGGGTTCTAAACATGGATGTAATAGTTGGAACACAAACAAGGGTTAGTGTTTAAAGCTAAGTTTAAGGTTACAATTTCGATTTACAAATGGTATTTTCAAGCCTGGATTAAAGGTTCCAAACAAGAGTTTCTTTAAATTTGTGTTTTAAGGTTGGGTTGGGTTAAAAATATTCATTTGAAGTCGACATTTGAGTTTATATGACGATTCCAAGCCTACAATGGTATGAAAAAGTATCTGAACCTTTTGGAATTTCTCACATGACTGCATAAAATCACCATCAAATGTGATCTGATCTTTGTCAAAATCACACAGATGAAAATACAGTGTCTGCTTTAACTAAAACCACCCAAACATTTATAGGTTTTCATATTTTAATGACGATAGCATGCAAACAATAATGGAAGGGGGGAAAAATAAGTGAAGCCACTGCTGTATTAAAAAAAAAAAAAAAAAAACTTACTCGTTTAATGTTCGCAAAAAGGCACTTGGACACTCCATAGAAGTTTTGGCAAAATATTTTTTGGACTGATGAAACCAAAGTTGAAATGTTTGGGAGTAACAAACAATGTCATGTGTGGAGGAAAAATGGAACGGCTTACCAACATCAACACCTCATCCCCACCGTAAAGCATGGTGGCGGGAGCATCATGATTTGGGGCTGTTTTTGCTGCCTCAGGGCCTGGATAACTTTCAATCATTAATAGAAGAAAGAATTGAAAAGATTATCAGGATGTTTTGCAGGAAAACCTGAGGTCGTCTGTCAGACAGTTGAAGCTAAAAAGAGGATGGATGCTGCAACAAGACAATAACCCAAAACACAGAAGTAAATCAACTTCAGAATGGTTTCAGAAGAACAAAATACGTATTCTGGAGTGGCCAAGTCAAACTCCAGATGCTGTGGCATGACCTAAAGACAGCTATTCATGCCAGACATCCCAGGAATCTGACTGAACTACAGCAGTTTTGTAGACAAGAATGGGCCAAGATTAGTCCTGATCGATATACCAGACTAATCAGCAGCTGCAGGAAGTTTGTGGTTGAAGTTATTGCTGCCAATGGGGGGGCACAAAATATTAAATGTGAAGGTTCACTTATTTATTTTTTCCCCGTTTGTCATTGTTTGCATACTATCCTCATTAAAATATAAAAACCTGTAAATGTTTGTTTGGATTTAGTTAAAGCAGACAGTTTTTTTCATCTGTGTGATTTTGACAAAGATCAGATCACATTTAATGGTAATTTTATGGAGAAATGGTCGACATTCCAAAAGGTTCAGATATTTTTTTCATACCACTGTAAGTTAAGGTTCATTTTAAGAAAAAAAAAAGTCACAGTGTTTCATGTCACTTTTGGTTAATACTCTGGCCTTGCTGGACACTCTACTGATATTCATTTCAACCATGGCGATACATGTGATTGAAGGCATTAACAGTTCTGGTTTAAATAATACTACATTTTCATGTAGCTAATATTTGAAGAAAAAGTCCATCGATTGTTCTCTTTTCTGCATGTTGCATCCACCCATCCATGGGATGCAAAGCACGCTCTGTGCTACCTGTGAATCCAAATAAAAACAGCCTGTCTCATCACAGTAGCCACTGCAATAAAAGATTCTCCCTTACAGAGCTCATTAACAAGCGCCACAACAAGAAATCCGTCTTTCTCTCTCGCTCCCTACTGTAGGCCAGTCGTCACTGGCAAAAGCAGTCTCCATGGAAACAAGAAAATAACTTGGCAAGAGGATGCTGAATAGGATACTGACACACACACACTTGCATAAACAAAAAAGGGGCAGACAGGTATATACAAAGAAGTGGACACATGGCCCGACATATTGAAGGGAGACTAATTAAGAATTCACTGTTGACGTTTATGAGTCACTGCTGCAGGTTTTCAGTGCCCCTCCTCAACACTCAAGGATTTGTTGTATGAGATTTTTAGCAGGATGCTATGGCCGAAGGTAAGAGGAGCCTGTTGAAAAAGTGTAAGTCCATGTGCTGTCCTCACACCACATGGACTATGTGAAGCTAGACAGCTGGTGAACTAACGGGAAAAAAAAGAAAAAAAACACGCTGAAGATGATAAAAATATGCACAAAACTTGGGCATCAAAAATTCCGGGCCGGTGAAGGGGCATAAAAGTTATACAGAATTTGAATAAAATTTACGGTAATTTATTAATTTGTAACTATGATTAATTACTTTTTTAGCGTAAGATTAACAAACACTGGTTGTTGCGCATATTGTGTCAATGACATGTACACACAACAGCATTGTGCATTTGATCACTTATTTTTTTGACATTTTAGGGGAAGCTGAGCTTCCCTTGCAGTCTTAGAGCAAATGCCTCTGCTCTCACTTAGGGTTTTCAATACATTTTTCCTGTGTTATTGCACTTAATTCCATTACCGCATTTTTTTTGACTATAAGTCACAGTTTTTTCATAGTTTGGCTGGGGGTGCGACTTATACTCAGGAGTGACTTATGTGTGAAATTATTAACATATTATTCTATCATTTCACATGTCATTTTGGTGTTTTGGAGTAATACTGATGGTTTGGTAAATTTGTTAGCATTTTCTTGATGCTATAGTTATCTGAATAACTCTTAATAGCCATGTGACGTTAACATACCGGCCATGCTGACATTTTGTTGTTCATGCATCATGTAACAATATCATACTGTACACCTATTCAGCATGTTTTTCTATGTTTTTATTTTAAATTGGCTTTCAAGATCTGTTCTATGTGCTGGATTTTATCAAGTAAGTTTCCCCCAAATATGCGACTTATACTCGGGTGCGACTTATATATGTTTTTTTCTTCTTCGTTGGGCATTTTATGGCTGGTGCAACTTATACTCAGGTGCAACGTATAGTCCGAAAAATACGGTAATCATTATTTATGGACTCAGTGTTGCTGTGTTGTGATTTGTTCTCATGTGTTGATTATTTGAGTCAATCTCTCTTTGGAAATAACTGTAAGGAAAAAAACAATTGAGGCGTTCAATACTCCATGGTATATCCGTCAACTGAAATGGCTTGTTCCCTCACAATCTTTACAGCGGTAAATATAAATGTAAATATGGTTATATTGGAACTGAAATGGGCAGGCTAGAAAGTGTAACAAATGGTTGTGCAAATATGATGGGAGAAACATGTTGAATATTTTAGAATGCCAGAAAGTGACAGAAAGGAACTTGACTTTTGATAAATTTATTTTCTACAATGTACTGGTATGTAAACCATGGTGTGTGTTTTAAATCAGCATTAAAAATGAACCATGTTTTTTTAATATTGTCACAATCAGTAAAGAGAACTTCTTCACATTTTATTTAATTTTTGCAGGAAAATGAGAAAGAACATCGTGACATACAACTATTCAGGAGTGAGTCACAGGTAATTCAAATATGATCTTTTTTCCTCCGTGAATGAAATATAATTGATACTGAAAACAAATGAGCTTTGGTTATAGTTGGTCATGCCCTTGATCACAGTAAAAATGCCCCCAGTTAAAATAATTTCCCTGGTCTGGCATGATTAATAGAAACTGATATATGAATGTCTTAAAACAATAAAAATGAAAAAGAAGAAGAAGAAAATGAGACGAGAAACAAGGCACATCATGGAATCAGATCAAGTTTTCAGATTATGAATCAGATTCAGGGTTTGTAGCCAGGGCTATTATCGAATATTTCATTTTTAGCCTTACATATATTCGATTTTTGTCCCTGTGTTTAAAATTAAAGGCTTTAATTTAGGGCTGTCAAAATTATCGCGTTAACGGGCGTTAATTAATTTTTTAAATTAATCACGTTAAAATATTTGACGCAATTAACGCACTAAGCCCGCTCAGACAGATTTAAATGTCAGTACAGTGAAAGGCCAACTTGTTAATTGTGTTTTATGGAGTTTTTCCGCCCTCTGCTGGCGCTTGGGTGTGACTTGCATATGTTATGTGGCGTAATGTCGCCCTCTGCTGCCGATTCAGTGCAGCTGATTATTTGGGTTTCGGCGCGCTTTTCTGACGTGTTATATGTCGACGCGAACTCACACTAATAGACAGTGCTATTCAGACCAGCTAACGTCCGCATCCAGTATTCAGTGGCAGTTCTCATAGCCCCATCACACTGTTTGTGTCTAATACATGCATCGCTTGTGAGTTATATTCCTCCTTTGTTTATATTCATGAGCATTAGATAGTTATTGATGATGTGTATTTGAATTTGTTCACATATATGGTGAAATGCAGTTACATTGTTAGATGCTTGTGAGCTAATTGGCTAGTGCTACTGCTCAAATGGACACGTGTGTGTACATTTTATGTTATTTTGTAATTTATGCAAGTTATTGACACATTGCCTTGTTATTTTCAGTTTTACAAAAATACAAGAAATGTGCTCCTGTCAAAAAGAGATGGCTTCAGTAAAGCCCATGCAACTTTGCCACTCCGTCTGATTTCTTTTTGGAACTTATGTTCGCTATCTGTCAATTTGTGTACTCACACACATTGAGGACAGAATAGGGCTACTGGTTTATTTTTTGATTGAAAATTTTACAAATTTTATTAAAACGAAAACATTAAGAGGTGTTTTATTATAACATTTCTATAACTTGTACTAATGTTCATCTTTTAAGAACTACAAGTCTTTCTATCCATGGATCACTTTAACAGAATGTTAATAATGTTAATGCCATCTTGTTGATTTATTGTTATAATAAACAAATACAGTCCTTATGTACTGTATGTTGAATGTATATATCCATCTTGTCTTATCTTTCCATTCCAACAATAATTTACAGAAAAATATGGCACATTTTATAGATGGTTTGAATTGCGATTAATTGCGATTAATTACGAATAATTAATTTTTAAGCTGTAATTAACTCGATTAAAAATTTTAATCGTTTGACAGCCCTACTTTAATTCAAAATTTTCTTCACCTTTGTTCAATCTGGCCTTTGGAAGGTTTGTGCAATCAGTGATGCCAATCAGAAATTTAATTTAAATTAAAAATAAAAGGTAGACTAATTGTGATGGCGGTTTCATTTTGCAAGCAAGCTGTGGTTGAAAGTTTTTTCCTTTAAATATATAATTATCTTGTTTTAATATGTGCACTTAATTATTCTGCTTAATAAAAACATCCCTCCTTTGTGATGTCTAATTCTGCTCAATTAAGAGAAAAAATCATTGAGGTGTTTGCAAAGAAAAAAATAAATAAAGATATGTTCCAGCACAATGGACCCTCATGATCGGAGCTCAATCCGTTCCACGACCAAGCTAGTCATATGAATGTGCTTGTATCATGAATATACTGTATTTTCTCCATAAGAAATACAGTGTTGGCCAAAAGTATTGGCACCCCTGCAATTCTGTCAGATAATGCTCAATTTCTCCCAGAAAATGATTGCAATTACAAATGCTTTGGCAGTAATATCTTCATTTATTTTGCTTGCAATGAAAAAACACAAAAGAGTGAAAAAAAAATCAAATCATTATCGCTTCAAACAAAATTCCAGAAATGGACCGGACAAAAGTACTGGCACCCTCAGCCTAATACTTAATAGCACAACCTTTAGAATAACTGCGAACAACCTCTTCCGGTATCCATTAATGAGTTTCTTGCAACGCTCTGCTGGAATTTTGGACCATTCTTCTTTGGCCAGGTCTCTGAGATTTGAAGGGTGCCTTCTCCAAACTGCCATTTTCAGATCCCTCCACAGATGTTCTATGGGATTCAGGTCTGAACTCATTGCTGGCCACTTTAGAAGTCTCCAGTGCTTACATCAAACCATTTTCTAGTGTTTTTTTTAAGTGTGTTTTGGGTCATTGTCCTGCTGGAAGACCCATGACTTCTGAAGGAGACCCAGTTTTCTCACATTGGGCCCTACATTATGCTGCAAAATTTGTTGGTAGTCTTCAGACTATAATGCTATACACACGGTCAAGCAGTGCAGTGCCAGAGACAACAAAGCAACCCCAAAATATGGGGTGTTTGACTGTGGGGACCGTGTTGTTTTCTTTGAAGGCCTCATTTTTACCCCTGTAAACTCTTTTTTGAATCTTTTTCCTAAAAAGCTCCACTTTTCTCTCATCTGACCGGAGAAAATTCGTCCAAAATGTTTTTGTCTTTCTCAGGTAAGTTTTGGCAAACTCCAGCATGGCTTTTTTATGTCTCTGGGTCAGAAGTAGGGTCTACCTGGGTAGCCTACCATAGAGTCCCTTTTCATTCAGACACCGACTGATAGTATGGGTTGACACTGTTGTTCCCTCGGACTGCAGGACAGCTTCAACTTGTTTGGATGTTAGTTGAGGTTCTATATCCACCAGCCGCACAATCTTTCGTTGAAATCTCTCGTCAGTTATTCTTTTCTGTCCACAATTAGGGAGGTTAGCCACAGTGCCATGGGCTTCACACTTATTGATGACACTGCGCACGGTAGACACAGGAACATTCAGGTCTTTGGAGATGGACTTCTAGCCTTGAGATTGCTCATGCTTCCCATGCTGACAGCACTCCTGTAACGAGTCACATGACATTTTGGAGGGAAAATGACAAGCAGTACTCAATTTGGCCATCTAGGGATGTACGTAGTTCCCATGTGGTGTACTCACTTTCGTTGCCAGGGGTTTCGATATTAATTAGAGCTGAAACGAATACTCCAGCAACTCGAGTAACTCAAGTTTAAAAACTGATCCGAGTCATTTTATTAACCTTGGGGAATCGTTTAATTTTGCCAGCTCTAAGCATCACGTTTTTCCCGGACTACTTTTAATGCAGGACAACGCGCTGACGTCATATGCGTAGAGGAAGAAGCAATAATTAAAAAAAAAACAAAAACCTTACTTCAGCCGACAGCCGCTACAAACTACGCCGACGTTGCTAAAAACTGCGCCCGCATGATGCTAGTGTGGTAGCAGGTAATGTCAGAGGCGTCTCATAGATATCTCATGCATTTTGAACTAGATGCGGACAGACTCGGCCGCGTCTGGGCAGCGTTAGTAAACAGCCGGCATCTTTAAGCAGTAGACTTCTCAGCGCTAATAAATATAATGTTACTGTCATACGCTCACGTAATGTTAGCCCTTCGGAGGGCTATTGATTATGACAACTGTAGATGCGTGGCTAACGTGTCTTACATACAGGCTTTATTTAATCTGTAAAAACAGCGCTGTAGAGTGATGATGGTGTAAAATTAAAACATAATAAAACTAACTGTCAGTTTTAGCTCAGTAGTCATTGCTAAATAAAACACCAAGTAGCACTGGTCCCTAATGTGGTCCAATACAGCATACATACATTTATTTTGAACACTGCAAAAACTCAAAATCCTAACAGTACTTACAGTTTAGACTAACTTAAAACTTGAACTTTAAAAATAGCTTGACACAAATGGAAATTCAATTGAAACAAGTGATGTGTGTTATCAAGCGTAATTACATTTTTAGGTAAGGAATATGTTTTTTTTTTAATATGATTCACAAGTTTTTTGAGTGAAAGCAGTGATTTTTTTTTTGCATCTGAGGTGCAATTGTTTGCTGTTTTTAACAATGTACATCGAAAAAAAAGGACATTGCTTGACTGAAAATGATTCAATATTGGATTAAATGTCTTTTTTGCTCATGTATGTTTATAATTGCTCTTTACGTAAAAAAAAAATAAAATGTTTTATCCGATTACTCGATTAATCTATAGAATTTTCAGTCGATTACTCGATTACTAAAATATTCGATTGCTGCAGCCCTAATATTAATGGCTATATTTTGAGTTATTTTGAGGGGAAAATAAATTAACTCTATTATATAAGCTGCACACAGACTACTTTTCATTGTGTCAAAGTGTCATTTTGTTAGTGTTGTCCCATGAAAAGATATACTTAAATACTGGCAGAAATGCGAGGGGTGTACTCACTTTTGTGATACACTGTATTTTCAGGGCTCTGGAGTGCCTAAGCAAGCGTGAGTCAGTGGAGCTTGAAATCAACTCCATCGATTAATTAAACCCCCGCTAACTCGAAGATTAAGCCTTATTTTAAAAATTCAGATTTTCCCCTATAAAATCCAATTATCGTAAAGTCAATTACATGTGATGATATTTTTCTGTTGTCATTCTTACTGTATGTTGAGGCAGGAAAAAGAGAAAAAATGGTAAAAAGTAACCAATAAATTAATTTTAAAGTAATTCAGTTACTTTGATTATAAAGTAATCAGTAAAGTAGCTAGGTTACTTTTTTGAGGTGTAATCAGTAATCAGCTATTAAATTACTTTACTGTACTGTATGTGGTTTCAATCCATCTAGCAAAAATTAGGTTTCTGTTCTTTGGGACTGTTTAGTCGACAAAAGAGCCTTCCAGTTTCAATCTCGATGCGCTAAAAATCTGATTTTGGCATCCAGTCTGAACAAGGCCAATTGAAGATTTATTACAGTTTCATACAAGATGTAGGGTTTCAATCAAATGTTGCGCTAGACTTTTTCGTTGTCTGTCATTTTGACTGACAGGGTCATAAAAATCCGGTCATAATCTATTTTTACCAGTCACTTAAATTTTTAAAATGATAATAATGACATATTCAATAGAATTTAGTTTCTCTTATACATCCTCTGGTTGTCCTACGTCTCTTACCGTTCTTTGGGGTAATTTAGTTAGCTTTGTGTAGCGATCGCAAATGCCACTCAGTGACAGCCAACGAACACTTATAATTTTTTCATTGATAACAAATCTTAATTCTATCATTTATTTGCACTTCACCCTTACTAAAGTTGTTTTTTTTTATATATATACAGAAACGGTAACAGTGGTAGTCAGATACCATTGTAATTCTTCTCAGGTCATTCATTGTCAGACAGAAGCAGTACGGCACAACGTTACGCTAAAAAAAAGTAAGAAAAATGACTTACCTCTTTGTCCTCTGAAAGACCATGACAACCCAACAAAATTTTTACTGCATATGAAATGTGAATGGATTCACCGAGCTGGTGTTAAAGTCCGCGCAAGTTGATTCGGTCTTCACATTTTTTCCTCCCGGGTTTTTGGTTTCCGGAAACGTATGAAGAAAATGTGTCGTAATGTCTAGAGTCGTTTCTACAAGTTCCAAAAAAGCAATGCGTGATCGGCATGTTCGTTTTTGAAAGATTACCCCCAGAAAAGTGGCACAAATTACGTTGTTCCTATGCGAAGGCGGGTCTATAATGTCCCACTTCGGCTTTACTTCCGCTTTACGATGCGACGTCACGGTCTAAAAATAGCATGCGTGCGGTACGCCATTGCGCGCCCGCTTGTGCATAATGAAATGTCTCAAGTGGGATTGCTGCAGAGGCTATTGTCATGAGGTTTTGGACTTTTGCCTCGGACAGACGACTTCTCATGGCCGTTTTGATTTTGTTCTGGAGGCTGAATCCGCGCTCTGCGGCCACACTGGAGACTGGGATTACAAGCGCCACTTCAGCCAAAGTTTTGAAATCAGGGAACATTTCTCCAAGTGACCTGATCAAAAGTCAACAAGACTCTCTGAACGAGGGGTTTCCTGAACCCGCAAGCACCCGCTTCAGCGAAAGGAAATCCCGCGGCATGCGCTCCTTCTGAACCAGTGGTTCAGCTGCACCGGTCTGTGACCCAGACGCGCTCCAAAGCCTCCTGTCCTTAACTCTTCAATGCGCTGTCAGCACTCAGCACCCGGATAGCGAGATGCATCAAAAGAGACAATAGCTAATTAATATGCTCACTCGCCACCCTGTGGTCTGGGGTGTGAATTGCAACCGGTCAAAATGACAGACGGGCTTCAGTTTTTTCCGTCGCCGTTTTAAAAAAACGGTCAACGACGGAAAATATTCGGTTAATTAACGCGACCCCTGGTTTCAATTAAGGCATGATGATTTATTTAAGGAAAGAATCAGGGGTAGGTTTTACATTTAGTGTTTCAAAATCTGGTTTTCCAAACAAAGTTGCAACTTCATAAAACATAAAAAGCCGATGACAAGGTTTCAAATTAGGGTTGCTAACCTAACAACCAAGCTTTATCCCAAATATATTTACCATATTTGGCATGCGGCATAATAATGATAATGATAATAATGATAATAATCATCTCATTGGTGTCATGAATCAGAATCATTTCTCGCCGTGCGCTCTGTAATTAACATCAGCCTATTTGGAGTCGTCCCCCTCTGAATGGGGTGCAGAGGCGGCTCCTCGCCTATACTGAGCACTAAGCAGCACTTCTAGTGTAAGCCATCATTATTTCTAATGAACGTGTGAATGCACTTTGATTAGGCGCAGCAGCTGCCTTTGCTTTATTAGACAAATGCAAGTCATCAGGCATTGTCGTCGTTTGCGCAGAGTGATGCCATGAGAAACCATGCGGGGAATAAGAATGGAGGAAGGACAATGTAGGCACCAACTTTTGAAATATAGACTATTTATTTAGTTGATGTAAGAAAATATTAGTTTGGTCTAGCTCAACCATCAATCATATACTTTCTTTTTTTTTTTTTTTTTTTTTTTTTTTTTTTTTAATCAGATATTTCAATAGCTGTAGTACCTGAAAAACAAATTTAAAAAAAAAATAGCTGAATAAATCCTCCAGTACAGGGCTGCAGCTATTGTTTTTTTTGTTTTTTTTTTTTAAGTAATCGATTAATCTATCAACTAGTTAGTCGGAATAATCGAGGAGTCTGATTAGGAAACTGTAATGTGTTTCAGAATACAGTTGTGGTCAAAATTTTACATACACTTGTGAAGAACATAATGTCATGGCTCTCTTGAGTTTCCAGTTATTTCTACAACTCTGATTTTTATCCGATAGAGTGATTGGAACAGATACTTCTTTGTCACAAAAAACATTCATGAAGTTTGGTTCTTTTATGGCTTTATTATGGGTTAACAGAAAAAGTGATCAAATCTGCTGGGTCAAAAATCACTTGAACAAGTCAGGAAAGTCACTTGGAGCCATTTCAAAGCAGCTGCAGGTCCGAAGAGCAACAGTGCAAACAATTGTTTGTAAGTATAAAGTGCATGGCACTGTTTTGTCACTGCCACGATCAGAAGAAAACGCAAGCTATCACCTGCTGCTGAGAGAAAATTGGTCAGGAGGGTGAAGATTCAACCGAGAATCACCAAAAAGCAGATCTGCCAAGAATTAGAAGCTGCTGGAACACATGTGTCAGTGTCCACAGTCAAACGTGTTTTTCTGTGGTCAGACGAAACAAAAATCGAGCTGTTTGGCCACAATGCCCAGCAATATGTTTGGAGGAGAAAAGGTGAGGCCTTTAACCCCAAGTACACCATGCCTACCGTCAAGCACGGTGGTGGTAGTATTATGCTGTGGGGCTGTTTCGCTGCCAATGGAACTGGTGCTTTACAGAGAGTAAATGGGATAATGAAGAAGGAGGATTACCTTCAAATTCTTCAAGATAACCTAACGTCATCAGCCCGAAGATTGGGTCTTGGGTGCAGTTGGGTGTTCCAACAGGACAATGACCTCAAACACGCATCAAAAGTGGTAAAGGAATGGCTAAATCAGGCTAGAATTAAGGTTTTCGAATGGCCTTGACTTAAACCCCATTGAGAACTTGTGGACAATGCTGAAGAAACAAGTCCATGTCAGAAAGCCATTACATTTAACTGAACTGCACCAATTCTGTCAAGAGGAGTGGTCAAAGATTCAACCAGAAGCTTGCCAGAAGCTTGTGGATGGCTACCAAAAGCGCCTAATTGAAGTAAAAATGGCCAAGGGACATGTTACCAAATATTAGCGCTGCTGTATGTATATTTATGACCCAGCAGATTTGATCACTTTTTTCTTTTTTCCCATAATAAAGTCATAAAAGAACCAAACTTCATGAATGTTTTTTGTGACAAAGAAGTATCTGTTCCAATCACTCTATCAGAGAAAAATCAGAGTTGTAGAAATAACTGGAAACTCAAGAGAGCCATGACATTATGTTCTTCACAAGTGTATGTAAACTTTTGCCCACAACTGTACATCTTAGAAGATATGTTAAGATTCCATTTTGAAAAGCGCATTAAATGTGAATACAAAATAAAATTCTCGTGTTTTTTCATACTATGCAGATTTGCACTTGTATTTCAGAAGAGCAATAAATGCATTTTTTAAAAAAAATTACAAGACCTGAGCTTAGCCTCAAACGGTATAAAAGATTAATAAATGAGTATCGTAAGTACAAAAAACAATTGGCTAACTTACATAGCAAACGTCCGCTAGCTTAAATGTGTTAAAATGCTAATGTTTTTACAACAATCTCAGCAAATCATTCAAAAACATATTCCTACAAAAATACTGATAAATATACTTAAAAACTAAATTACGAATGCATAAAAACAAAATATTAGCGCAAACAAAAACTTAAAACTTTTATGTTGGTCTTATCAGGGAGTAGCTGGATTCAGCCATGTTAATGGAGTGATGTCATATTAACTGTTCCCACTAGAGAGCAGTGTGTCCACTCTAGTTAAACGAACCCTCGAAGCAGGAAAATCTTGATTCGATGCTTTTTTTTTTCAAATCGAATTACTCAAATTTATCGGTTAATCGTTGCATCACTACTCCAGTACATTCATTAATTGAGTTTGCATAGAAAGGACAGAAGCATCCCTCTGATTCTTGAGTGACCCATCATCGAGTGAAGGTCAAATATGTTTTGAATGCAAATCAAACCAATCTTAAAAGGATTATCACTTCTCAGGGGACGTTAAATCCCATGGGGGACGTTCACCAGCCAGCCACTCACTCACTAATTTCAACTGATGAATTAGCTGCGAAAGGGAGTCAGCTTATAGAGTGGACACTTGGGCATTACGTCCACTGGGAGAGTAGTGTTAGTTTATGCAAATGTAGTGTACATTTGTGTGACCATATGTAACATAGGGCCTCAGATGTGGTGTCTTTTATGAATCGTGTATAAAACGCAAACTAATCAGATTTCATTTTGAATTAATTACAGCAAATAAAAAATAATGGTGTCCAGCCGGGTGAATGATATACAGTGGGACAAATAAGTATTAAGTATAAGTTCATCTCAATACTTTTTTATGTACCCTTTGTTGGCAATAACGAAGGCCAAACGTTTTCTGTAACGCTTCACAAGCTTTTCACACACTGTTGCTGTTATTTTGGCCCACCCCATTCCTCCATGCACATCTCCTCTAGAGCAGTGATGTTTTGGGGCTGTCGTTGGGCAACACGAACTTTCAACTCCCTCCACAGATTTTTTTATGGGGTTGAGATCTGGAGACTGGCTAGGCCACTCCAGGACCTTGAAATGCTTCTTACAAAGCCACTCCTTTGTTGCCCTGGCTGTGTGTTTGGGATCATTGTCATGCTGAAAGACCCAGCCACGTCTCATCTTCAATGCCCTTGCTGAGGGTAGGAGATTTTCACTCAAAATCTCTCGATACATGGCCCCATTCATTCTTTCCTTTACACAGATCAGTCGTCCTGGTCCCTTTGCAGAAAAACAGCCCCAAAGCATGATGTTTCCACCCCCATGCTTCACAGTGGGTATGGTGCAATTCAGTATCCTTTTTCCTCCAAACACGAGAACCTGTGTTTCTACCTAAAAGTTCTACGAGGGGCATTCAAAAACACCTTTTTGCGATTGTTATGTGTGTTTTTCTTATTTTCAGATTTTTAAAGCTTAAACTAGCTTCCAAAATGGCTGCCATTCTTGAAGCTCGGCAGAGGTGAATGGGCGACCACTAAGGGGCTTATCGGCTATGCTGGCTTTACCCACCTCTTCATGGTCTTCAGTACTGTTTTTAAATCGCTGCACCCATCTTTTTACAGTACAATAGTCTATGGTATCATCCTTGTAGACATTTCCCAGCTGGTTGTGAATCCTCAGAGGGGTTTCTCCATCTGCAAGAAGGAATTCGATTACAGCTCTTTGTTTCTGACGAGCTTCAAGACGGCCAGCCATTTTGGAAGCTAGTCTAAGCTTAAATAAGAAAAACACATATAAACATCGCAAAAAGGTGTGTCCTATCATGTTTGTGCCAAATATAAACAAGACTGGTAAAATCCTGTACGAGCAATACACTTGAGTGCGTTACTTTTTGAATGCCCCTCGTATTTTGGTTTCATCTGACCATAACACATTCTCCCAGTCCTCTTGTGGATCATCCAAATGCTCTCTAGCGAACCGCCGACGGGCCTGGACGTGTACTTTCTTCAGTACGGGGACACGTATGCCAGTGCAGGATTTGAGTCCCTGGCGGTGCATTGTGTTACTGATAGTAGCCTTTGTTACTGTGGTCCCAGCTCTCTGTAGGTCATTCACTAGGTCCCCCTGTGTGGTTCTGGGATTTTTGCTCAGCGTTCTTGTTATCATTTTGACGCCACGGGGTGAGGAGGGAGTTGAAAGTCCGTGTTGCCCAACGACAGCCCCAAAACATCACTGCTCTAGAGGAGATCTGCATGGAGGAACGGGCCAAAATACCAGCAACAGTGTGTGAAATGCTTGTGAAGAGTAACAGAAAACGTTTGCCCTCCGTTATTGCCAACAAAGGGTACATAACAAAGTATTTAGATGAACTTTTGGTATTGAGCAAATACTTTCTTTCCACCATGATTTGCAAATAAATTATTTAAAAATCAAACAATGTGATTTTCTTTTTTTTTTTTTTTTCTCCACATTCTGTCTCTCATGGTTGAGGTTTTCCCATGTTGACAATTACAGGCCTCTCTAATATTTTCAAGTGGGAGAACTTGCGCAATTAGTGGTTGACTAAATACTCATTTGCCCCACTGTCGCTTTAAGATCATATCAGGATATTTCAAGAAAACGTGAGAATATTTTTGATGAAACGATATAAGAACAAAAATGCTGAAAAGCATGCATGTAATTGCTAGTTCAGATAGACATCATTTAAATTGCACACAACATTAAAGTCATCATTATTTTACACTTTAATGTAGTAAATAGCGCAAATCTAAAAAGCTTCAAATGGAAACAAAACTGGCCAAGTAGTGTTTAACCTCAGAAGTCAAATGCTATGTAATGATTTAAAACTAACTTTGAAAATGGAATTAGATTTTTTACATTTTAGCTACTAACATAAGGCACACCAAGATTTCCAAGAAAGCTGCAGCAAACTATGAATTATATCCAGACATCTCACCCTGTTTTTCTTTGACCTAAACGCTCACCGCGCTTTGTGCGCAGGACGTCATTGGCCAGCAAGCACCCTGTTTAAAATGCCACAAGGCAAACAGTATTACTTATATTAATACTTAATGAATTAATACTTAATACTAGAAATGTCAGATCACGTCATTTTCAAAGTATCGGAATCGGCAAAAAAATCGGCCATGCCTTTTTTTTTTTTTTTTTTTTTTTTTTTAATTAAATCGTTTTCTAATTGTATTTAACGTTAGACATAATATGTTACACTCATCCTCCAGAGTCTTTAGTTTAGGCTTAAGGTAGGGTTATCAAATTTATCCCAATAACGGCAGTAATTAATTTTAAAAAAAATGTATCACGTTAAAATATTTAACGCAATTAATGCATGCGCTGCATGACCCACTCACGCATTGTCGTGCTCAATCTGTAATGGCGCCGTTTTACCTATATAGAGAGATAAAAGGCAGCGTAAAATGAGTAGAGTTAAATTTGGCAGCCTTTGGAACCTTTTTTTTTAATTGGCTAAATCCTTACAATCCCTCTCCCTACAATAAGAAATATAATGGGAAGCAATGTGGGGAAGCAAGGTGACACTTGATCTTTTTCTTAACACCTTATATTATTTGCCAATGCAGAGAAGATATATGAATTGGTAGCACTACGCACAGTCATGGTTCCACTTCCCATCATGCATTTGGCCATGGCTACAGTATCATTTACTGAAAGCTCAACAAATACACTAGATGGCAATATTTAGTCACAATATACAAAGTCACAAGTTTTTCTATCCGTAGATCCCTCTCACAGAAAGTATGTTAATAATGTAAATGCCATCTTGAGGATTTATTGTCATAATAAACAAATACAGTACTTATGTACTGTATGTTGAATGTATATATATTCGTCCGAGTTTTATTCATTT
The DNA here is from genome assembly GCF_030265065.1 of Corythoichthys intestinalis. NCBI lineage: Eukaryota > Metazoa > Chordata > Actinopteri > Syngnathiformes > Syngnathidae > Corythoichthys > Corythoichthys intestinalis. Next base: position 14,776,414 of record NC_080399.1, on the reverse strand, counting down.
TTTTCTTAATGCATTGCCAAAATGTATATGATCGGGAAAAATTATCGGGAATGATTGGAATTGAATCCGGAGCAAAAAAAAAGCAATCGGATCGGGAAATATCGGGATCGGCAGATACTCAAACAAAAACGATCGGGATCGGATCGGGAGCAAAAAAACATGATCGGAACAACCCTATTTAATACTTTTAGTCATGTCTGTTACCCGAGAGCAGGAGTATACTAATAATTCAATAATAGTTTAAAGAAGGTCACAAACCTGAAGTTGCAATTTGATCCGAGTGTATCGTTTCCAGAGATAAAGTGATCGACAACTCACCGAATTCTGGCTGATAGTTCCTTTACACCGAGTAATCCTATGATAGCAGAAGTATGAGTAAAGTCCTGCAGCCAGTGAACATCCTAATATAATATATAATATAATAAAAGTTCGCTTTCTCATGAAGTCAGCGAGCGGACATGTGACGGGATGTTACTGTTTTGCTGAATGGACGTCTACTAAAAATTTCTCCATCCCGTCTTTCCTGTTCATTTAGCTTTTGCTGCTGGTTTTGTGAAATATCGACAGTGTTTTCCTGCTCATTAACTCATTCACTCCCAGCCATTTTCATCGGAGCAAGGCCCTTCGCTCCCGGCCGTTTTACTGGATTTTGACTGATTTTGCAAGCCAACCGGGAGGAGCTCTTTCTTTCTTTTTTTTCTCAAGGCAAAGTGGACAGCTTGGCCTGCGCCAGACATTTTAGCGGGAGCAAAAAAAAAAAAAAAAAAAAAGTTCGTAAAATACATTTCGGGAGCTTTTCATTTGGATCGAATGTTTTTGCGTATTGAATCGAAGAGAGCGTATCAAATGGTTCAATATAAAACCGAGTATTGTTGCATCCTTAGTGGAAACCTCCCTCCCGATGCCTTTATGAGAGTGCTGGCTAAAGCTGCTAGCCCTGGCTTTTGGCTTGATGGTCAGAGCACTCGCCTTCCATGTCGGAAGCGTCATGTGCGCGAGTACGAGTCCTGACCTGATAATCATATGTGAATAATCAATCAATCAATCAACTTTATTTGTATAGCACTTTTAAAAAATCTGCCAAGGAGTCCAAAGTGCTTTACATACCATAAAACAGCAAAATAAGTTAACTTTCAAACATAAAACACATAAAAACAAAATAAATAAAAGACGAGGTCATAAACAGTCATTGCACATTAAAAGCTGAAGAAAAATAAAATGTTTTAAGGCGTGATTTAAAATTCGTAAGTGAAGGGGCCTGTCTAAAAGTAAGTGGTTCCACATACAGTGCTGCTCAAAAGTTTGTGAACCCCCTCAACATTTTGGAATTTTCTATTATTTCAACCTGATTTCCTAATCAATCAATTCAGTAGTTTTTTTTTTTGTTTTTTTAACAGTTGTGTTGTCGAGACTAAATTAAAAAGAGTTTTCATCAACTGATGTAGGTGCAAAATTGAACTGTTTGGTCACAACCAAAACCGCCATGTCTGGCGAAAAGTCAACACTGCATACCACCAAAAGAACCTTCTCCCAACAGTGAAGCATGGAGGTGGGAATGTCAAGATCTGGGCTTGCTTTTCATCCTCAGGACCTGGACAACTCCACATAGTCCAGGGAATCATGAATTCTGAGGAATATTGTCAAATCCTAGAACATAACCTGACGCCATCTGTTTTGAAGTTAAAGCTTGGCAGAAGGTGGATCATGCAACATGATAATGATCCAAAGCATTCCAGCAATACAACCAAGGAATGGCTGAAAAAGAAGAAGATTCGTGTTCTGGACTGGCCCAGTCAAAGTCCTGACCTAAATCCCATTGAAATGCTGTGGCGGGACCTGAAGCGAGCAGTTCATGCCAGACGCCCATCAAACCTCTCTCAACTGACTGCGTTCTGCAAGGAAGAATGGGCAAAAATCCCCCAAAGTAGATGTGAGAGGCTGATTAGTCACTACAGAAACCGTTTGGTTGAGGTAATCTCTGCAAAAGGAGGCGCAATATCCTATTAACTGAAGGGGTTCACATACTTTTGCACACATGATATCTGAGTTTTTCTTAAATCAACCACTTTTGTTAAATAAAGAATGACAATATAACTATTTCTTTTGTTTCAGTCCATTATTTGGAATGTCAGTATTGTGGATTTGGGTATAACTTAACATTTAATAAGGTTATTTTAGTTTTTTTTACAAAAAATCTGACCATCGCTGTGGGGTTCACAAACTTTCGAGCAGCACTGTATAATAAATATGAATAAATAATAACAAATAATATCTTAAAATGTATTCGGTAATGTACTGGGAGCCAGTGAAGAGATGCTAAAATCGGGGTGATATGTTCGCACCTGTGGGTTCTAGTTAAGAGTCGAGCAGCAGAGTTTTGTACAAGTTGCAGACAGGCCAGTGCAGCCTGACCGACGCCTGCATACAAAGAATTACCTTAATCCAGTCGAGTTATGACAAAAATATTAATCAATTTCTCCAAATCAGAGGATGAAACCATAGATTTAACTTTAGCAATCTGGCGAAGCTGATAAAAATAGTCCCGTACAACACAAGAAATCTGCTTCTCAAATATAAAATCAGAATCAAATTGGACCCCTAAATTTTTAACATAGTTCTTAAGTAACGAAGACAATGAACCGAGGTCAACATTCAGGGAGGCCTGGCTACTTGGTCTGAACACCATTACTTCCATGACACCATGACAATAAGCTCAGCTCCTGTACTCGCTGAAGTCCCCCTAAATAGGCCTAATGACGCCAATGCTCTGGACTGCTGAGCCTAAATACTTAAACTCATCCACCTTCTTGGTCTCTTCTCCCTGTTACCTCACTCTTTCACTTGGGTCAGTCTCATTTACACACAGATACTCCGCCTTGCTACGGATAACCTTCATTCCTCTCCTTTCCAGGGCAAACCTCCACACCTTTAGTTTCTCCTCCACCTGTTCCCTGCTCTCACTACAGATCACAGTGTCATCTGCAAACATCCTGCCTTTGACAACGAAAGGAAAAAAATCAATTAAACGTTCGTTCATTCACCCCTCCCAGTCAAAAGGGATTGGACGTTTAGTGCCGTAAACGGCAGCTAATGAATTGAAATATAATGAAACCCAACTTTGGCTTCAGAAACTACTTTGAAACCTTGATAATATATTTCACTTTCTCCTAAAAGTGCTCTAGAAAGAAGCAAAGAAGAAAGACCAAGCTAAATACGTGTTTAAAATGCTGACAAATGTGCGAGCGGTGCGGCCCGGCGCCGCGCCTCCATCAGATCACGTCGTCCATCTTGTTGCTCAGCCGTCTCATCAAATCTCTACGACCTGATGCCCTTGAGGCGCATGAGGGAGGGAGCCAAATTGTTGGGAGACGGGCAAGGTGAAGCCGCTGAGCGAGCGCTCAATTATCTCCCAGCGCCATATTTAGGTCCTTCATTCATTAGGGATAACATATTTGGAGTACTGCATTTATTTACGTGCTGCTGATTTTGGAGATCACCTTGGATCTCGTCCACTGCGTTCAAACATGTCTTTTGCATTCATCATCTATCTCAGAATAAATAGGATGCACGTGATTAAAACCCCTTCTAGCCTAGTGTATCACGTTTGATACACTCAGAATTTTATTATTTTGAGACGAATTTAGAATTTTGAAATAAAAAAAAAAATGATGGATGCAAGTCAAAACATGCATCTGCAGGTTCCATGAGAAAACAAAATCTGGATTTAGCTAGGGTTATAGATATTAGAGCGCTTATTACACATATTTATTTTGATTTTTCTTTTTCTGCAAATTTGAAAAAAGTACTATTAGGACCTTATTTTTTAAGTTTTGGGATTCTCTGAAAATTGTTTCATGTTGCAGGCATTAAGGGGTTATTAAAGATGCACTTGACTTTTTTTGTATTTTTTTTTTTTTTTTTAAGCATTATTTTTCTTAACTTTGGATGCCATTTTGTAAGCTTGGCACGACAATTTGCGTTGAAAGTGCCCAGAATGTCATTTTTAAAAGCCATTTTAGTTGGTCGTTTTTGGACTCTTTGGCAGACTTCCAGCTAACTAGCGAATTTGCATATCCTTTTGAGAGAAAGAAATACGGAAATTTATTTACATATAAAATAATAATGTTAAAGGATGCTCTCATTGTAATTGTATTTTTCAGGTTAATTTTCTCCATAGAATATTTTTTTTATTGACTTCATGATTCCCATTGACGGCGATGGACGTCCAATCCATTTTGAGGGCTAGTACCAATTGTTCCAATCTGAGAGAACATTTTTTTTAATAGTTGTTTTCTTTTCTTTTTGTACATTTCATTGAATCCACTATGTTGATGCACTATTATTTAAATTATTATTATTATTTTTTTTTTTGTGGTCGAAACAGATAGATGTTTGTTTTTCCCGTGAAAGTGGTTATAACTGATTTTACCTCACAACACTGAAATGACAAAAACATTAGTGTGATTCATTCTTTGGGTTATTTTGACCTCAAAATGATGCAGGAGCATATTTGAGAACTCTAGGACATTATGAAGAGAAATTAAAAATACTTTTCACTCTTATACGTTGTGTAAAAAGGAGAAAATGAACAAACTATGACTACAGTTCCTATGCTGGCGACGTAACCCGAATTTCCGTGTAAATCGGGATTAATCCTTTAAGTACCCCTAACTACCCTTCAAATCTCAAAATAACTATCAAAACATATATTATACATCATTGTACTGTCCTCGCCAAGACGTTAGAGCTAAGTCCTAGCTAGACAGCGAGCTAAGCTCCGAAATAACAATGTCAGACGTTCGTGTAGTTTGCTGATGTTATTCAGCTGCTCATGACATCAACACTTGTAGAATGAAACTAAAATAAAAATGAAATTAAATCAGTTCATCATCATCATCAATCATCTTCAACAACAGCAATTTAAATTTGCGTTTATAACTTGCTGCTGATACAGCAATAACAATCCACACATCAATTAGCATTTATCAGTTAGCGCTTGCACATCATCAAAAACAATCACATAAACTCACCCCAAGTATTCCACCACAATTGGAAATGTACAATAAACTGTACTAAAGGTGTTATATGCAGGTGTTGCCTCTGTGGATGCTTCACAAGCAACAAATGTGAGCGCAGGCTTACAGCTGTAATCTTTCCCCTCTCTCTCTCACTCAGCCATGCAACTTCTTTGTGAAAGCAAATGCGCGCTTCCTTGTGTGTGCAGATATGCTCTTCTTCGTGTGTACATGCACTCTTACTTGTGTGTGTAAGTACTACCTGTTCTATGCTTTCTGCGTCAAAATTAAAACATGCATCACAAAACAAAAATCAACATTATTAAAAAATAAATAAATAATTAAAGGCTACTAGAAAAAAATGGCAAACAAGACTGTCGTTGTGAAGTTGTGAAGTCGAAATCACTTAAGTCGGGTACATCGTGACCCGGGGACTACCTGTATACAATTTTTATGACTTAAAAAAGCGTTTTAAAAAAATGTCCTCAAAATGTTCATTTTTTTTCTTCTCAAAAATACTTTGACAAAATATAAAGATAAATCATCTTTAATCAATCATAAAACATCAGACAAAAAAAGAAAAAAATAATCACGTGGAGTATTTGATGTTTAAAAAATATGTATATTCAATGAGGTTTGTTTTCCCTAATAAAAATATCTTTACATAGAACTGACTAAACTAACTGGCTATTTTATGGATCACTTTAGCCCTACTTTCTCCCCAAATGATTGCATTAAACCTTTTTTGCCAGAAGCGCTTCTGTTTGCTCAGGCGGCCAAAAAGATGCTTTTAATGGCAGACAGGCGGCATTTTTTGGCGGTGGCGTTTTCCCTTCGAATTGGGGACTCATGACTCTTTCATGGACTTGTTAAATAAATAAGGAGAGTAAATTGAGTCGCCAGCAGAGATTGGGGTTCTGCGACTGGTGGCGTGGGTGAAAAAGCTGCTCTCAGCAGATTGCCCGCTTGGACCTGGTCCTGTTCCTAGACTTGTCCAGATCCTGGCTGACACTGCAGGAGTACAACAGCCGGCTAGTCAAAACTGAGGCGTCAGGTGCTCTTTCAGTTTATTAGGAGACTACTGTATGTGGAAAACATTTTAGTCGTTAACTTTATTGTCAAATTTTGATAATGTGTTGAGTGGGTCCAAAATCAAATCAAATTTATTTATATAGCCCTTCACAAAAACCTGAGAGGTCCTCATAGTTTTTTACAACAAAGCAAAATGTAGCACATAGGAAATAAAAGGCAGGAAAGTACTATACAAAAAAATTGAGAAAAAAACTGCATCTCACTAAAAGTCAATACAACAATTCTGACTAAAACAGATGAAATCCGAACACATTAAAACCAGTGGAGGAATACATCGAAGTAAAAGTAAAAGTACGTGTTACTGTACTTTTTATGTGCATCTGTGCTTTACTTGAGTACAAATATGAAGTGGTACTTTTTACTTTTACTTCACTACATTTTTCAACATGTATCTGTACTTTTTACTCCACTACTTTCCAAATTGTTACCTGTGTTACACATTACATGTGTTTTCTTTTTTTGTCATTGTGAATTGATAGTGTCGTTTTCGTGCCAACAGCGCAATTGATAAGCTCGGTGAAACTATACCGTAATTGAGCAACACAACACAAGTATAAGCAAGATTAGGTAGGAGAACAAGATATTGACCAATAAAAACCAAGAGTGAGACCAGCGCACCTTCAGATGGGTGCTGCACACTCTTGTACAGTAGGTGGCAGTATGCATCTAATAGTTGCTTGCAATCCGCCATTAAGATAAATTCTGGAGTTTGTGAGCTTGTGGAGCTTCTGTTAACACTGCAGTCAATTTTATTGCTTGTTTGTTCCATTCTGCAGTTTTAAATAAAACGGAGTAGTCAATGAATTTTTTGGTTCCTTCTTTGAATATTGACTCAGATCTCTGTATCTGTTTATATTTAGAAAAACAATATATATACAGTATGTATGTATAAGTATGTATTTATATATACACATATTACATTTTTGCATCGGTAGATAATACTTTTACTTTAAGTAAATTTTAAAGCAAGTACTTTTGTATTTTTACCTGAATATTTTTTTTCTTTTTTTAATTATTATTTTTTTTTTTTCACCTGTATCTGTACTTTTACTTAAGTTTAAAAAAACCTTATATACCACTGATTAAAAACCTAAAAACTAGGCTACACTAGAATAAAGGAAAAGTTACTCTAAAAAAGTAGGTCTTTAGACAACATCATACACTTCATAATGTATTGACGGAACAGGTGATGCAGGGCCGATTAATAGGGGGCCTGCATTGTTGGCGTGGCCGTCAAAACTGACCAAGTGGAATCACAGACAAAGGGCTTTTTCCATTGAAAATTCTTGTGAATAAATGCTTAAACACCTGAAGTCTTCATAGATATGGACATAAAACAGTCTCGATTCTTGGTTAAAAGCAAAAAAAAAAAACGGGCAGTTAGCCTTTATTTTATATAGTAAATATGTCAAATGTGCTGCTAGTCTTTAAGCCACTGTGGCGCCACCTTATCACCACAAAGAGATTTTTACGTTGAAAATTCTTGTGAATAAGTCATTAAATCCCTGAATTCTTCATAGATATGAACGTAAAACAGTCTCAATTCTTATTTAAAGCAAAAAATAAAACGGGCAGTTAGCATTTATTTTACGTAAATATTGCGAATTATGACGCCAATGCCGTAGTGGTTAATTTCTCCCATTGATTTTTTTCACAACGTTTCAAAATGCATGTATGGTACAAAAATATAATAATTACCTAGAATCACAAATCACTCCTGAGACAATCCTTCCTGTTTGTATGCATTAGAGCTTTCTTACTTTTTCAACCTAAATCCAGCGTTGGATCGCGTCGCTGCATGTGTGCGTGTGGAAATAACTGCGACCGACTTCGACCAACTGAAGCGGAGTGTGAAACGGCCCCCTACTTGAAGCCATAGCGCAGTGTCTGGGGAATATGTCCCGTCAATATCATGAAGAAGTCTATGGCTACACTAGTGTAGAGGAAAAGCTACTCTAAAAAACGTGGTCTTTAACCTAGATTTAAAAAGGCCTAGGTTAGTGATTGTGCGGATGTCAGGGGGCAGGATATTCAACAACCTGGGGGCAGCAACCGCGATCACGGATCACCCCTCAGTTTAAGTTTCGACCTAGCAACTTGCAGAAGAAGCCAGCCGGGAGAACGAAGAGTCCTGCCAGGATTACGTAAGGTTAAAAACTAAGACCAGTAGGAAGGATCCTTGCCGTTATAAGCATTAAAAACAAACGAAGTTTAAAAGTTCCAAAATGAAGTGGAAGCTAGTGGAGTGACAATAGCACGGGGGTAACACGTTCACGTTTTGCTGTCACGGTTAAAAATCAAGCAGAAGCATTCTGAGTCGCAGACGCGAAATAGAAGGCTTGGAAAGACCAACATAAAGTGCATTGCGGTAGTCCAGCCTTGACCTAAAAAAGACATGAATCGCTTTTCAAAATTGTTGCCGCTATGAAAAGGATTCACTTTGGCCAAGAGGCTGAGCTGGAAAAAAAAAAAAAACTTGCTCTTACAAAAGAACGAGGGCTGTCAAATGATTCAAATTTTTAATCGAGTTAATTACAGCTTAAAAATTAATTAATCGTAATTAATCGCAATCCAAACATCTATAAAATATGCCATATTTTTCTGTAAATTGTTGTTGGAATGGAAAGATAAGGCACAAGATGGATATACAGTGCCTTGCAAAAGTATTCGCCCCCCTTGAATCTTGCAACCTTTCGCCACATTTCAGGCTTCAAACATAAAGATAGGAAATTTAATTTTTTTGTCAAGAATCAACAACAAGTGGGACACAATCGTGAAGTGGAACAACATTTATTGGATAATTTAAACTTTTTTAACAAATAAAAAACTGAAAAGTGGGGCGTGCAATATTATTCGGCCCCTTTACTTTTAGTGCAGCAAACTCACTCCAGAAGTTCAGTGAGGATCTCTGAATGATCCAATGTTGTCCTAAATGACCGATGATGATAAATAGAATCCAAATGTGTGTAATCAAGTCTCCGTATAAATGCACCTGCTCTGTGATAGTCTCAGGGTTCTGTTTAAAGTGCAGAGAGCATTATGAAAACCAAGGAACACACCAGGCAGGTCCGAGATACTGTTGTGGAGAAGTGTATAGCCGGATTTGGATACAAAAAGATTTCCCAAGCTTTAAACATCTCAAGGAGCACTGTGCAAGCCATCATATTGAAATGGAAGGAGCATCAGACCACTGCAAATCTACCAAGACCCGGCCGTCCTTCCAAACTTTCTTCTCAAACAAGAAGAAAACTGATCAGAGATGCAGCCAAGAGGCCCATGATCACTCTGGATGAACTGCAGAGATCTACAGCTGAGGTGGGAGAGTCTGTCCATAGGACAACAATCAGTCGTACACTGCACAAATCTAGCCTTTATGGAAGAGTGGCAAGAAGAAAGCCATTTCTCAAAGATATCCATAAAAAGTCTTGTTTAAAGTTTGCCAAAAGCCACCTGGGAGACACACCAAACATGTGGAAGAAGGTGCTCTGGTCAGATGAAACCAAAATTGAACTTTTTGGCCACAATGCAAAACGATATGTTTGGCGTAAAAGCAACACAGCTCATCACCCTGAACACACCATCCCCACTGTCAAACATGGTGGTGGCAGCATCATGGTTTGGGCCTGCTTTTCTTCAGCAGGGACAGGGAAGATGGTTAAAATTGACGGGAAGATGGATACAGCCAAATACAGGAACATTCTGGAAGAAAAACTGTTGGTATCTGCACAAGACCTGAGACTGGGACGGAGATTTATCTTCCAACAGGACAATGATCCAAAACATAAAGCCAAATCTACAATGGAATGGTTCAAAAATAAACGTATCCAGGTGTTAGAATGGCCAAGTCAAAGTCCAGACCTGAATCCAATCGAGAATCTGTGGAAAGAGCTGAAGACTGCTGTTCACAAACACTCTCCATCCAACCTCACTGAGCTCGAGCTGTTTTGCAAGGAAGAATGGGCAAGAATGTCAGTCTCTCGATGTGCAAAAATGATAGAAACATACCCCAAGTGACTTGTAGCTGTAATTGGAGCAAAAGGTGGCGCTACAAAGTATTAACGCAAGGGGGCCGAATAATATTGCACGCCCCACTTTTCAGTTTTTTATTTGTTAAAAAAGTTTAAATTATCCAATAAATTTTGTTCCACTTCACGATTGTGTCCCACTTGTTGTTGATTCTTGACAAAAAATTAAAATTTTATATCTTTGTTTGAAGCCTGAAATGTGGCGAAAGGTTGCAAGGTTCAAGGGGGCCGAATACTTTTGCAAGGCATTGTATATATTCAACATACTGTACATAAGTACTGTATTTGTTTATTATAACAATAAATCAACAAGATGACATTAACATTATTAACATTCTGTTAAAGTGATCCATGGATTGAAAGACTTGTAGTTCTTAAAAGATAAATGTTAGTACAAGTTATAGAAATTTTATTTTAAAACCCCTCTTAATGTTTTCGTTTAATAAAATTTGTAAAATTTTCAATCAAAAAATAAACTAGTAGCCCGCCATTGTTGATGTCAATAATTACACAATGCTCATGGGTGCTTAAGCCCATAAAATCAGTCGCACCCAAGCGCCAGCAGAGGGCGACAAAACTCCAGAAAACACAAGTAACAAGTTGGCATTGCACTGTGCTGTCATTTTAATCTGTTTGAGCGGGGCATGTTCTCAATTCTGTCAAATATTTTAACGTGATTAATCAAAAGAATTAATTACCTCCCGTTAACGCAATAATTTTGACAGCCCTAAACAGAACTAATCAGTTTTTGGAAAGTTGAGTCTGTTTTCAAATAGTCCTCCAAGATTTGTTATGAGCGTCTTAAAAAAGGGAGTCCGAGCATCTGAGTTGGATGCAAGAGCATTAATCGTGGACGGCATGCTAAAAGTTACACCTTCAGTTTTGCTATTGTTAAGGTGGAAAACATTTTGTGCCAGTCATTGCTAAACTTTAGAAAAGCAGTCCATTGATTTAGCATGAGCAGCAAAAAATGTCATAAATATGATACGCAGTTTGAAGTTAACCCTTTCAGGGACAGTGGTTACTACTGTATTTTTTTTTTTTTAAACTAGTAATCATTATTATATTTTTTAAGTTAATGTAATAATTATGAATGATGTTAATAAAAGTGATGTAAAGTAAAAGTAATGAAAAACCTAAACTTGAATTTAAAATGAATTTAAAATGGACAAAAAGAGAAATACACTTAGGTTACGGCCCCAGAAAATACGTTTTATTCGTTTTTTTTCCCTAGGACTTAACTCATTGCATGCCATTAACAGTGATAGTTGTGCAATTCATTTAAACTGGGAGAACTGGATGTGATGGCTCATCCATAGACTTCACTATCAGTTGACGAGACTGCTCCTACAGATATTGCGCCACGGCTTCCCGTAGGGGGCCGTGCCAGGCAGAGCGTCATGTCAGCTTTTACTGCGATAAATTCAAACACACTCTGCATTCTAACGCCGGATTTTAGTGCAAACAGGATAACGTTTTAGTGCATACAAGCAGGTAGGAGTGTCTAAAGAGTGATTTGGTTGAGGATTCAAGGTAATTATTATATAAAATAGCACCATGCATGCACTTTAAAATATTGTTAAAAAATTGAATGGAAAAAATTTGAGTAACTTTAACTTGAAATATGTACGTAAAATGAATGATGACGTCCGGTTTTTTTTGTTTGTTTTGTTTTTAACCAAGAATCTAGATTGTTTTATGTTCACATCTATTGAAATTCTGGGATTTACGCATTTATTTACAATATTTTTCAGCTTAAAATGCTCTTTGCTTTGTGATGGCCGCCATGTTGGATTTTGTATCCTTACAAAATAGTGTAACTTTAGATTCAAATAATCAAGTAATTTTCGGGCAACTGCCCCTTTTTTGGCAAAAAAAAGATAGCAATTTAGACATATCTGTGTCTTTTTGTAAAATTCGTGTTTTATTCTATGTAACACTCAATCTAAAAACGATGAGGGCAGATAGCCAGCAAGATGTGCTGAGGCTATAGTGACATCGGAATTCAACCTAAATAATTTGTGATTGTATATAGAAAAATGGAAAATGTTGTTTTGTTGAGTAAATTAAGATGATTCTGCATGCTTTTCTCAAGTATTAAGTTTCTGATGTGAACAGTGAGTGATTTATTAGCTGTTGAAAACTCAAAAGCAGATGTCAAAATTGCACTAAAGAGAAAAAAATGTGTCCCTATGTGTCGCAAAAATTATATGATATGTTAAATATTGCTATTGATCCTGAAAATATAGGTGATTATCTCTCCAATTGGTCAGTTTTGTGCACCTTGCGTAAAATCTGAGAATTTTATAGCTATTTTAAGTTTTGTTGTTTTTAAGTTTTCTTATATAAAAACAATTAATCTGGATTTTATTAGGGAACGACTTTGAATTTTTTTGATGCCGCTGCTCATGGACACTCATAAACGCCTTAGGGAGGTGCTTGTTTTGGTTTGAGGTTGCTAACGGCTTTGGTTTTGATAATATTTTAAGTTTTTTGAAAATAGCTCTTTCATGGAGCGGTTCTTCACCCTGTTTCCTGTCAACTGATAGTGAAGTCTATGGCTCATCTTTCAGTATCATTGCCCAATCCGTTTGTGATTCTGTTGGGAGGGCTGACAACAATCATTCAGTGATAAAATTTGGATTTTATAGGTAATTAAAAAAAAGTGGAATTCTGGGAATGTAGAATTGAATTGCCGGATTTCACTGATGATGTAAATATAAAGTTGTTGGAATGGTTTGAAGAAATATGGAAACGGTTTACTATGAAAGTGAAAAATGATCCTTATACTAAAATATTTTGGTCCTCAGCATTCAAACAATAATAAACAATTGATGGCTGCATAATAGAATCATATATTCTCTGCAGGCCCTGGAAAGAAGCATAATGGCTGTATGTCTGGAGGGTTATTATTGACTATGCAGATGTGAGTGCTTAGCATCAAAGCTGCATTAAGTCGCCTCATGGGAATCACAGTACGCAAACACCCGTGAACCCACTTGGATCAAAGTCTAACCCAGTCTTCAACTTCTTAGCATATCCATTAAATAGGAACTTTATGCAAAAAGTTGGAATTTGACCTATGGGAGCCTACTATACAATTTGTTCCAGAACTCGTTGGGGTACTTTTCTCGAAATGTTGTCTACTGTTGTTTACTATCATTTTTATTTTATTTGAATGTTTTTTATTTTAAAAGGTTTAGTATTTAAGTACATTTTAAAGTAAAAAAAATGTCAGTATTTTCTTAACGCATGCTTATTTATTTATTTATTTATTTATTTATTTATTTTTTTTGCTTGTGTTGCATGTATCTAGGGGTACGGTGGTGAGTAGTACTGAACATGAATTATTTCCTGAAATCCCGTGGGAGTCAAAATTTTATGAATGCTGTGACTGTGACAGGAATAATAATCAAAGGGAGCAGTCGGGAGCGGGAAGACATAAATAGATGATGATATTCACCTGTTTTAAAAAACCTAGGGGACCAACGCATCCATTCTTGTGTGTTTTTTTTTTTTTAGGCGGGCCAACGCTAACTGGACATGCGTTGGCCGGTCAAAAAACTACACATACCCATGTCCCAAGTTTCCAACGCTTCGACTTCCGGCTACTATATTTCTGTGGACTCAACATGGCGAACGGAGGAAGTGAAAACCAGAAGAGAGAACTACACATGAAACTCAGAGATAATGACCCATCGGTTAAAATGAAGAAGCTTGTATGAAGAAAATCCAAGTTATTCGAAAACCTCTTGACAGTGGGACGTGACGGTGCCACTCCAAAATACGTGGCGTGTAAAAAAATGTGCGGGATGAGCAAAGTACTGTAGAGACTCTGGCGTGAGTGGTAAAGTGCTAAATCTTTTGTTTAACAACTTCTTTGTTGCAAATTGCATTTTTTGATAAATGTTACACATTCATTTTATCCACTGATAATCATGTTTTTCAAAGTGGAGGAGTTGGGTTATGATGCTGTTTATGCTTGGAAATCATTTTTCTGCCCCTCAACCACCAGAAGATGATAACTGTAATGAAGAAAACTGGATTCTCGCTGATCAGTTTGATTTTAGCTGTGTTCACGTCAGTGTGTTGGCCAAACACCACTTAAGGCTGGCTCAATGTAGAGGCAATAATGGCACTTGGACAGGTGGCTGGATTTCTCATTTTCCTTTCATGCAAATCCTCTTGAATCAACTTTATACTTTCCATTTATCCCAACTGTCCATGTAGATGTGGAAATGGTTATATTCTTGAGTAGGTGTTTGTAGGTATGTGTGTGTGTGGGTTATCAGTACAAAAGACATAAAAGAAACAATAAATAAATATGCATTGCTTAAATTCAACCCATTGCTTTTAAACATGTAGATGGAATATTCGCGGTTAAGCTTGAACTATTTTCTACGCTCCAACGGAGCACTTCGCGCACTTATTTTGAAGGCGGATTAATTCTACTTCCGCTATGCCGCAACTTCACGCTAGCTTAGAATGGCGTACCGCATGCATGCTATTTGTAGACCGTGACGTCGCTTCGTAAAGCGGAAGTAAAGCAGAAGTGGGACATTATAGACCCGCCCTCGCATAGAAACCATTGAAATTGTGCTACTTGTCTCCGTAATCTTTCAAAAACTAACATTCCGATCACAAATTGCTTTTTTTGAACTTGTAGAAACGACTCTAGACATTACGACACATGAAGGATGTTTTCTTCATACGTTTCTGGAAACCAAAAAGTCGGGAGGAAAAAATGTGAAGACCGAATCAACTTGCGTGGACTTTAGCACCAGCTCGGTGAATCCATTCACATTTCATATGCAGTAAACATTTTGTAGGGTTGGCATGTTCTTTCAGAGGACAAAGAGGTAAGCCATTTTTATATTTTTAACTTATTTTTTTAGCATAACGTTGTGCCGTACTGCTTCTGTCTGACAATGAATGACCTGAAAAGAATTACAATGGTATCTGACTGCCACTGTTACCGTTTCTGTTATATATATATATGAAAAAAACAACTTTAGTAAGGGGGAAATGTAAATAAATTATAGAATTAAGATTTGTTATCAATGAAAAAATTAAAAGTGTTCGTTGGCTGTCACTGAGTAGCATTTGCGATCGCTACATAAAGCTAACTAAAATACCCCAAGAACGGTAAGAGACGTAGGACAACTAGAGGATATATAAGAAAGACAGGGGTGATGGTAAAGGATAGCTTGTTGAAACAGCAGAATGTCAATGTCAGTCGCGTCAATAAAAAAGCTAAGGCTATGCTTAGGTCGGCTCGTTTTTTTCGGCTTTTTCAGCCTTCGACACTCAAGCCATCTCTTTAACTGAACATTTTTATGTTCTTCCACATCTTTGCCAGTGAATTAGGCACCAGGCACATCATTTTTGGAGAGAATTGGTAGGTTTAGCTCTGTAAACATCTCCTTCGTACACGATTTCCATTCATTTCCTATTAGGGACAACCGGTGGCTTGTCCCTACTTAGCAACAGTAGCTAATGTCATGAATATTAATGAGCGGAAGTGACATGTTGCTTGCGGTACGCCATTAACATTCTGGTATGGTGCACGCGCAATCCAACTTTTTACATATTTACGTCAGCCAAATATGGGAATCAACTGATGCTGAAGGCATTGAACGAACAATTGTGAACATCTTAAGCAAACAATCACATAACTTTGTAGCCTTTTATTCAATTACATATCACAAACGTTTTCTGCAAGCATTTTTGCGTTCATCAACAAAGACGATAACGAAAATATTTCGTCGATGAACAATTTTTATCATGACGATGACGAGACGATTACGAGCTAAAATGTGTTTTGGGAGACTAAAACATGACATAGCTTCCATCAAATGTTCAAAATGTGTGACATTGTATATGTAGTTAGCCTACATTGTAACAGTGTTTGGTTGTCTCACTCATGTGACATGCTGCATCCACCCCCACTCAACGGTGTCCTCTCCAGGCCTTCTTGTTTTGAAACACATGTTAAGATTTGTTTTCGCATCTTGGCCAGAGAATATGCAATGCTGCTTTTGTCTTTTATGCTCTGTGCTGAGTAATCATCACCTACTCAACGTAACTTGAAGTGTTATCATAGCATTCACATTCCTGTTAGCATTAGCGTTTAGCCAAATAACCAATTGAAAATACTGTACTCTTTTCCTGCGTTCTGCTTGTAGACGCGACAATACATGCTGGCCTCTCAATTTGTATTCCAAATAGTTGGAAACCTTTATTTATTCATTTTTGGACTAAAACTTTGCAGACAAAACATTTTAAGTATGATTTGACTAAAGCTGGATGAAATTTGTCTTGAGTTTTCGTCAACGAAAACGAGACGGAAATGAACAAATTTTGAAATGACTAAAATATGACAAAGACTAATAAGTATTTTTGTACAAAACCTGAGAGTAAAACGAAAATTAGAAGGGATGCCAAAAACAACTTTGTCTGTTTGATAAAAATGTCTTTATTCGTTGTTAATGCAAAATTCCCTTTCTGACCTCTGCGACATATGACCTCATTACAGCAAAATTTAATCACCTCCTCCGTTTCATACAACAAACATATCCTGCAAGTTTGACAATCATTTTTTTTGTTCATGAGTTATCTTGAAGACAAACAAACAGACATACGGAACCAAATACATCACCTGTCTTGCGTAGGTTCCACCTACTGGCGTAGGTATCCAGCACATTTTGTGAGTCTAACATGAGAAGTTTCTGTCAGCAACTGGCTGGGTGTATTCTTTAATTTGATACATTCAATGTATTTAGAGCAGTACTTCTCAAATAGTGGGGCGCGCCCCCCCAGGGGAGCGCAGAGCGATGCCAGGGGTGGCGCATGTGACCTTAGGGAACATGCTTTTTTTCCCCGTACTACAATAAAGTGTACTTGCACATCCGCTCAGTGGGTGGCAGTGGCGCTCTCATTTTCAAAGTGCGCACAGTATTTTTTAAGTAAGCAAGAGCACACATAAGAGAGATATGAAGTGCAGTGCACCGTTCTCCGGCCGGACTCACGCAGCGACCTACTGTCTTCTCCGGTTTTCACGTGTCCGCCCGAGAAGTGCCATTTTTGGCTTGGGATCGTCACGACGATCGCCCTCACCTACGGTTCTCCCTCGGCCGCCGAGAATGCGCTTTTTTTCGGGCCGTTTGGCTTTCACATTTAATGCAGTGGTAGATGAGGAAAGACCACTGTTTATTGTGTCTAAAAATTATTATAGCGGACAGCCAGAAGCCAAATCAATTAAGACGCCACTTAAAGACATTCGACCCCAATCTCATTGTTAAGCCGCATGGTTGGTTTTCAGCGAAAACGTGCCGAATATTGCCAACAATCGTCCCGCTTTGTCAGTGTTATATAAGTAAACCAGTGAGCACTGTTAGCATGCTCAGTGCAAAATAACCCCACACCATTGCAAACTGGAGGTGATACTGTGAGCAGCGAAAATAAAAACTGTCCTTCTGTCCAAAGACACCCTTTTTTTTTCTACTATTCAGTTTTGGTTTTCGGTCAAATTTTTGGGCATATTGTCCTCATGAGTTAATGTTTCTAATCAATTTGAATTTGTTATTATTTACAAATTTTATTTTTCAGTATAAAATGGTAAAAAATGTACCTTGAGTGTATTTTTACAGTTTGGATGTGACTTTTTTTTTTTTTAATTCTGGCAAATTGATGCGCGTTAAGTCTTTTCTGTTACAAACAAAACAATGTTAATAAAGTTATACTTTATAAGTTGATCTCTGTTATTTTCTCTAATAGAAAAAAAGGAGACAATGTGAGGCAGAGGCGTACTTATTATAGACAAATGATACTATTTACAGTGGCGACAGTTTGGGGGGGCGAGAAACATTTACGTCTTCCTTGGGGGGGCGTAACAGAAAATAATTGAAAAGCACTGATTTAGAGCATGTGAACCAATGCTGTAAAATGATCTCCCCATGGTTATGAGCAAACATTTGACATTTAAGCACCTCTTTGGTCTTCTAATGATTAAAATGTTTTCCAAATATAGACATGTATTGTATGAGGAAGCCTTGTGAGCATTTTCATGCGAAATCCATCAGTCTGTTCATGACCTAGAATTATAACTACGTATCGAATATGTGAGCAAACGCTTCTCTCGTCACTCCCCAGAGCTCTAAACACCCAAGAATAGCTTCTCTGCTTTCCCACTGTGCGTGTCTACTTTTAAGTCACATGACAAATGTGCGCGCTTTGATCGGGTTTGAGCGCAGCAAAATTGGGAAGTTCTGATATACCAAAGGAATCCAGACTGAGGAAGCATTTTAGCCTCTTATAGGGCACTCATTGGCTGACATTGATGGTGCTAGATGTCCAATCCATTTTAATTGATAGATTGGACATATTGTACCGTCATTGTCACTAAAACATGACCATTCAGAGCCACTCCACCCAGTTTAAATGTGTATGTCTATTGCTATTTGCAAATGCCAGGCAATAAATATAATACTACGAAATAAATAATATCAACTTTAGAGTGGTATTGGGGGGACATATGTTTGTAATTTAAATTGTATTTATTTCCTCTTCAAAACGTTTTATTAATTCAAACATTTATTTACTAATTAAAAACGTACATATTACAAAATACAACGACAATTATTGATAAAAATATAATAATAACAATAACCGTAATTTCTGGACTATTAGGCGCACCTGACTATAAGCCGCCAGCCACCAAATTTGACATGAAAACAGAATTTGTTCATAGATAAGCCGCACTGGACTATAAGCCGCAGTTGTTCTCATTGTATTATGGGATATTTACACCAAAAGATATTAACTGGTAACACTTCATTTGACAAAGGCATTATAAGACTGTCATGATACCAAATGAACCACCATGAAGCTTTGAACCAATTGGCTCTAAAGCCTTATTGTTTCAAAAATCTTCATTTGGCCATCACTGCTCCCTTGGGGGAGACAGTCAACCTCTACTGCCACCTGTTGTCAACACTGTTCTCATCCAACATTCCTCCTAGCATGCACTGCGGCACTACAGATGTAAATAACAATCAAAATTCATGTTCTCTGCTAATTATTTCTTCAGAAACTGTTCCAGTTGTTTCATTAATTGCTAGCTATTATATTTGATAACATTTTCTTGGATAGTGGTGCCATAATACTGTCATAATTATTACATGACCCTGTCATAAGCATTATTGAATGCTTATGATAGATGTCACTTAGTGTCATCCAGCAAATTATCTCACTTTTGAAAGGACGTAAAAGATCTGAGCTGGACATAAATGGAGTTAGTGACATAATATGCCACATGACACATATTGACATCTGTCATAAGCATTCAGTAATGCCCATGATAGTGTCATGTCATAATTATGACGTTCTTGCGGCAGTCTTATGATGCCGCTGTCAAATAAAGTTTTACCTATTAACCCAAATAAATCATCAAATAAGCCACACTGGACTATAATTCGCAGGATTCAAAATGAGGGAAAAAAGTAGCGGCTTATAGTCCGAAAATTAGGGAATATGTAAGTCAAGTTTTATTTTTAAGTGACCAAAAATACACACTTGCCCTTAAAAATGTTAATGCAGAGCAGCATCATGTTAGTTTGTCCTAATCATTTTTATTTTGCGGGTACCTTCAGAAATATCAATACAGTGGCGCCTCTCCATAACGGTGTTGTTTTGGCCAGCCATTTTAATTTTCATCGAGTCTTTCGGACGAAAATACTTATTAGTCTTAGTCATATTTTAGTCATTTAAAAATGTTTTCGTCTTTGTCTAGTTTTAGTCAACGAAAACTCAAATTTCATCTAGTTTTAGTCGACTATTCTCAAAATGTTTTCGTCAATAAACTTCAAAAGTTTTAGTCCATGAATAAATAAATAAATAAAAGGTTTCCAACAATTTCGAATGAACATAACAGATGAGCACATACCCGTAGTCTACAATGACATCACCATTTTCACGGTGATAATACACATGAATAAAACACATAATTTTGCAATTATTTCAACTCACCTGGATGCCACGAACTGCATGTAAAATGTTTTCCAAGAGTTTAAGAAGACATCGAGTTACAGCGCTAAATGCTAATGCTAACGCTACAAGTTTGTATTATGATCACTCAGCACATACCTTTAAAGCAGGGGTGGGCAAACTATTCCACAAAGGGCCGCAGTGTGTGCGGGTTTTTGTTCATACCCATCATGAGGACAGCCTTTCACCAATCTGGTTTCTTACAAGTGCAATCAGTTGATTGCAGTCAGGTGCTTCTTGTTTCCACTGAAACCTTGTTGGTTAAACTGTCTGTGCTGAATCAGTTGGAACAAAGACCAGGACCCACTGCGGCCCTCAAGGACCGGTTTGCCCACCCCTGCTTTAAAGGCTAAAGCAACGTGGCATATTTAGCCAAGATAAAGCAAAACTTACCAAGCAACACCTGACAAATATGTTTCACAAAATTAGCCTGGAATGGGCACAGGGTTACTCACCGGTAAGTAAGCGTGCGTGGAAGGGGGGTTGGGAAGAGGCGCAGCACATCACATGAGTGACACAAGTAAACACTGCTAAATGTGTTCTAACTGCACATACAATAATGAAATAATGAAAATATTACACATTCTGAATTTATGAAGGAAACTATGGTGAATTTTCATCTCGTTCTCGAGTCGTCAGATGACAACTGGCATCTGTCTCGTTATGTTTTTGTCTCCCAGGTTTTCGGCGCATCATCCTGACAGAATCGTCATGAGAAAAATGGTTCGTTGATGAAGACAACACTGCTACATACGAAGTTAATTCATTCCAGGACCATGTTTGTAAGTCGAAATTGTCGTATGTCGAGCAGGATTTTCCCATAAGAATACATTATAATTCCATTAATTCGTTCCACACCCTGAAAACACCAAATCCTTAATAATAATACTGCTGGTACTATTACAAATGGCAATTACACACAGCAAAACAAATAAATTATAAATACAAATTTGAATAATATAATAATAATTCTTGTAATAATTTAACGAATTGGGTTCTAATGTGGCGGACATGTTTTGCGTGCTGTACCTGAACGCACCGAGTGGCTAACGTGACAGAGTAAGAAAGGTGCGGTAGTGATTTTAATTTCTCTTTTAATGTTTTGTTGTTGGCGTCAACTGCTGCGGACAGTAGGTGTGTTGTGTTGCTCATGTTCTGCAAAAACGACGAAACCTGACGAAGCTGGCGATTTCTTTGGCGATGTTACCACAATAATAATGGTCACATTAACTTTAAAAGACTGGAGAACGGAGGTCAGAAGAGGATCGTCGAGATTATTGTCGAGCCAGTTCACGGATGCGCACACCACGTTCATATTTCCATGGTAAGCATCACATTTTTCCCGTTTTTCACCACCTGCACTAACCTTCTTGAAACACGTGTTGATTTCTCTCACAAGAAAATCCGCCGTGTGTCCGTCTTGCGAGAAAACAAAGAAGCTGTGGCGCTGTCATGAATCGTTGTATTTCAAGCATGTCGTCGGATGCAGAAACAAATGGCGAGTCAAATTTTACGTCGAATGTCATGTGTCGAAGCGATCATATGTCAAGGTACCACTGTATAGTTGTTCAAATATTAACCCCTTCATGCCTGAATTATGCTTTTTTTTGTTTTTTTTTTTTTTTTTTTTTTATTACATTCATATAGGGCAGTGGTCTCAAACTTGCAACCCAGAGGCCAAATGGGGCCCATGGGACAATATTTTGCAGCCCCCATTAGGCATCCAATTGTAGTACTACTATTGCCTGCATGTAGTTTACGATGGACGAGAAAAAAACATTTTAAAAAAATGAACAAATTAATTGAACGATTCCTTTTGGGGGAAAAATCAGTTACAGGCATGAAAATGGGTCAGGGGTTAAAAAGGTGAGAAGGGTGTGGAGGAAATATGTTCCGATAGGACTGTCCTAAACGACTAATTTTCTCCCGATTTCTCCCGAGCTGACTATTTTTACAATTTGTCGACTAATAATTTTTCACTTTTATTTTATTTTTTAAAACTAATTTGGCAATGAAATTTTTGTTGACGCTTATTAATTCACAAAAACATTTTGGAATTCTTTATTTAGGTATAAAATAAACATGTAAATGACAATGATTAATCACACATAAACAATGAGGTCAAATGCGGATAGTAGGCCTGAACGATATTGGAAAAAAACAATCATTGCCATTTTTGAGGAGCGATATTAAAACGAGAACATTTTTCACCAAATGATTTGAATAGCTACATTTGGGATAGCTGCACTGTTGACCAAGAAAAACAGTTTGGTCGCTCTGCCTTGCAGGAGGGAGAGTGAGACGCTGTGGAGCTGTACGAGCATGAAGCAGAAACACATGAATGTATGTTGTTTTTAAATAAAAACCGACCCTTTTCACCCGATTCCGATGCGCTGAAAAATGGCGCCATCGGCCCTAATTTATATAACTCAGTTTAATCCAGGATCTGCACACTTTGTGTTTATGAAGTAAAAAAAAGTTTAAATATTGAAAAAAGGAAAAACAATTGCATGTACTGCGATGTGACTATTGCGCATGCGCACATTGCAAAGGCGATGTTCAAACGATATATTGTGCAGGCTTAGCTGATAGCATTTGCTAGTGCGAAAGAATGGAATGTAAACTGATTCAGAACACTGACTTCGCCTTTCCAACATGATTCAAAACAATCCTTAAAAAAATAAAATCAGCATTATTATTATAGTATACTACTACCATATATATTATAGTATTATAATAATTATAAAATTGATTGCCAATCATATTTAAAAAAAAAAAAAAAAAAAAAAAAAGGTGGTTTTTAAAGTTATTCGTAGTGTAGTGTCTATCGTATTAATTCTGAAGAATGTGGGATTAACTCCAGTAATCGTTATTTATATAACAAACGTGACATGCTTTTATTTTGAAATGTTCATCGGAAGTACGTTCGCTAAACCACTAACAACTTTACACGCCGCCAAAAGCACGTTTCGTCATTGCTTGTGGTGTCGCTAATAGATTTTTTTCAATTGCAAATGCTGTTAACCAGCAATTTTTCATGTTTGATGTGTCACCTCTTAACAGCAAGTTTGCGTTTTGGAAAAGACTGCCAATGTTTTATAGCAGGCTAAAGTAGGTAGTCCTTTTTCGCCCATTAGTCTCAATGTAGCAATGCTAACGTTTACAGTGTTTGAAATAGATGTTTTCTTATTTTGAATGTGTGAACTGTAACTTTACTGTGTGTTGATGATCAATAAACATCTGGACACAACAACTGGAGTCTCATACATTATCTACACGCACACACAAATGTTTGCACGCACGCATGGGGTGATAAAACGCAGCCGTGAAAATGACTGCCCTCATTTTTATTTACCTTGCAATAAATGGACTCATTGCATATCGCGACAGGCTTAGCAACTTCAATAAAACATATCGTTAGTTAGATGGAATTCTATGGAGTCACAGGAGTGCCAAAATTAAAAATAAATAAATAAATGAATGAATAAATAAATAAATATATAAATAAATAAATAAATGAATAGGTAAATAAATGAACGAATAAATAAATATAAAGATAACTAAATATATAAATAAATAAAAATATAACAGTATACTTTGTCATTGACATTTACTTTTGGTCATTAACAACCACAAACGGAAAAAACAATGACAATATTTTTCATTGACTTTTACTTTCTGTCATTGAACACCACAAACGGAAAAAACAATGATAATAGTATTTTTTGCCTTTGCCTTTTCTGTTTGGTTTTTACATTGTCAGTAGCCACGTTTACATGCTGACTTTTATTCATACCGATTCAAATCATTCCGAATGGAAATTTCACATCAGCTGTTTACATGTCACTTCATCTATTCCGATCCAGCGTTTACATGTGACTGCCTTTATTCCGAAAGGACGTTTGACAACTGCCGTCTGACATGCGCAGATTAATCAAAACAAAGCGTCACGTTGCAAAACATGGAGATCGATCGTCAGATCAGCTGCTGTTTTAACTTTTCGAGTGGAAACAAAAATTCAGAATGATACGCCGTTCATTTAAAAAGTTGTGTGGGTGCGCTGTGCGTGTGCTTGGAAGCCATGTTGCAAGTGATGTTACTTACGTCACCACGTCAATACGGAGCATGCGCAGAAAGAACGCAACCAGACACCATTCCGCTTCCCTGTTTACATGATATAATTTTACTTCTAATCGGTTTGGGAAAAGGAATATTCCACCCCTGTGAATCGGAATGAAATTCCATTCGGTTTGGGCCTGTTCATTCCGAATGAGGTGTTTATATGGAACACATTTATTCGGTTTGAACAAATATTCCGATTGTAATTGGAATATTTGGCTCCATGTAAACGTGGCAATTGTCATTTGTCGATCGCCTTTCCTCTTCGGGAATGTAAATGGCAAATGCGCAGAGAAACGGTCTGTCAATCAAATGACGTTGGGCGGGGCTTTCCAACCAGGAATAGTAGTCGATAACTGATTATTCCTAGTTTACCTAAAGGAAAGTGACGTCGGTTATCGAGTTGCACGTGCGGTTTTTATGGATAGGATAGACTGGATAGATATGGATATGGATAGACTTTTTATGTGATCGATTCAACGATAGAAATACATTTTTCTAGACCGGTAAAAAAAAAAATATTATAAAATATATTATTCGACACACATGCCAGACCATTCAAAGAATAATTATTTTTTAATGTCCGAAACTTCGCGTTTATAATCATGACGACATTGGAGGAAGTGGCGTAGTGCAGTCACACAAAACAGCCGCGGTCGCGCTTGGGTAGCCGTACGGCGCATGTGCGGAAAGTTAAACCAGGAATAATCAGTTATCGACTACTATGTATATTTACAGGTCTTGATAAAAAATCAGTCAGGAAGCTGCAGCTAGTACAGAATGCTGCAGCCAGAGTCCTCACAAATACAAGGAAGCTGGACCACATTACACCGGTTTTGAAATCGCTACACTGGCTTCCAGTGAGTCAAAGGATAGACTATAAAATACTACTGCTCGTCTACAAAACACTTAATGGCCTTGGACCAAAATACATGCTTGACTTGTTAGATTCCTATGAGACATCTAGACCCCTAAGGTCGTCTGGAACGGGTCTTCTGCATGTTCCAAGAACAAGAACCAAGCAGGGTGAGGCAGCATGTAGTTATTATGCTCCTCACCTCTGGAACAAGTTACCCGAACGTCTGAAGTATGCTCAAACTGTTAGCTCCTTTAAATCAGGGCTAAAAATGCTTTTGTTTAGCACTGCATATCCATAACTGTCTATATATTTCAATCTACCTGCCTTCTATTCCTCTTGTGCTTATCTCCATTGCTGATTGCAATGATTATTAGTAGTAGTAGTTTTTGCTTTATTTTTATTTTTGTTTTATTTTTATTTATTTATTTTTATTCTGTGATTAAATGCGATCTTTTGTCTTGGTTTTTACGTTGTGTTGATTTAAATGTGATTTTTATGGTCTTCGTGTGATGTAAAGCACTTTGAATTGCCTTGTGTTGAATTGTGCTATATAAATAAATTTGCCTTGCCTTGCCTTACTATTCCTGGTTGGAAAGCCCCTCCCAATGTCATTTGATTGACAGACCGTTTCTTTGCGCATTTGCCATTTACGTTCCCAAAGAGGAAAGGCAATCGACAAATGACAATGACAATATGAAAGCCAAACAGAAAAGGCAAAGGCAAAAAATACAATTGTCATTTTTTTTTCTTCCGTTTGTGGTGTTCAATGACAGAAAGTAAAAGTCAATGAAAAATATTGTCCTTGTTTTTTCCGTTTGTGGTGTTCAATGACAGAAAGTAAAAGTCAATGAAAAATATTGTCATTGTTTTTTCCGTTTGTGGTTGTTAATGACCAAAAGTAATGTCAATGACAAAGTATACCGTTATATTTTTATATATTTATTTCTCTTTATATTTATTTATTTATTCGTTCATTTATTTACCTATTCATTTATTTATTTATATATGTATTTCTCTTTATATTTATTTATTCATTTATTTATTCATTTATTTATTTATTTATTTTTAATTTTGGCACTCCTGTGACTCCATAGAATTACGACCCCCCCTCCCCCCAAAAAATGTCTCGGATCTACACAATTCACGTAGCTCACCCTTTTTGACTTCAAAACGGCGGATTTCGCCGAGAGGTGAGAGATTTTCATGTCTGCAGTTATTTAAATGGTAATAAATGAAAAAGAATGAAATAAAATGCTAATTTACAAAAGCCAGGAGGAATATTACAAAATATGAAAAATTCTAAATAAAGTTAAAATAATTACAAAAAAAAAAAACATTTAAAAAAAATGTCTTGCATGTATTTTGCTCTGGAAATTTTCGTCATTCATTCATTTTTTTGTTGTTTTTGTTTTCATAAATGTCTCGTGACCTCACATGGCTTAACTCTTTGGCTGCCATTGACGTTCAAAAGACACTCAATAGGTTTTTTTCTATCTGGGATAAATATAGTAAAAGAAAGACCAAGACTAGGTTGTGTTGAAAAATGCCATAGATTGTTTAATACAACATACCATATTGTCAACAATTCAACATCAACAAAATTTTGTTAATTAAAAAAAAAATCTGCATATTACCTTTATTGCACATAACAATTTGAATGATTTTTCCATATATCTGTGTTTTTTTTAATTTTTTTTTTTTAACTATCTTAAATTTTTGTAAAAAGTTGGCTTGGACTACATGTTCAATATAGTCCAGGGTCAAAAGAAAAAGGGGTACATAAAATGAAACAAACAAGAAAATAATAATAGTAAAACAACATACAGAATCCTAGTTCACTCAGGACCAAAAGATGCTGGGTACAGTAGCCACACCTTGAACACAGAGACAGCATTCATAAGCCATGAGCCATTTTTATGGCTGTTTAGTCTTTTTTTTCCCCTTCTTTATGCAAAAGGGATTACACCAAAGCTGCTTCACATTGCATCCACGGGTGAAACCATCTGTGTCGTTGCCGCCGTCCTCTTTTTTGCAGCCCATTACCGCTTCTCTGTCTGCAGTTAGGTCCATTATCGGGAACCTGGCCTTCCCTAGCCACACGCTCTTTTTGCAAGGGCCAGCTGTCCACAGTGTACAATTAAGAAACTAAGGCTTGAAGAACCTCACCATTTCAGACAGAGAACAGGCTGTTTCTTCACATTCTCTGATCAATGTGATGATGTTTGTGGGAGAAGTAAAACAAAAAAAATTCATTGATGTCATTAATTTGATAACACCAGAGATTTCAATTTTACACACAAGTCGGAAGCCAAATTTTATTTCTCACAATTATGTCATACACAAATGACACAGTTTTGTGCAAATGCCTTACGATAGCAAAACCACAAAAATACTTTTAATTTCCCCTAAACTCTCAAGTCTTTACTTCTGTCTGTTTTCCCAATATTACCAATACCGTTTTCTCAGTCTACATGACTACATAATGTATTCCAAACAATGTCCAATGACCCAAAAATATGATTGTTGACATCTGCACAATACATTTAATGATCCAGTGGTTTATATGAAAAAATAACATTTGCTTCTCTAGCAGCTTTAATTCATTTCCATTAAAAAAAACAACATTTTTAAGGCATTTTTATTTTGTGCCATACTTGAAAAACAACCAGGTTAGACGTTTTTTGTTATTATTTTTTTAATTTTACACTTGTGGTCAATGCCCCCCCCTACTAAATCTCAAATAATTAATCCAAAATGTTTTGTGCATTTCTGTGTCGGAATTTAAAACATTGTAAGACTTTTGGAGGTTGGGAATGTTGTGGAATGATATGTAAATTAAGTTGAACAGAAAAAAAATATAGGACAAATGTATCATTTGTAAATATAAAAATGTACTAAATGTTTATTCATACTTTATTTTTATTATTATTTTTATTTTTTTTGCTTGTGAACTTGTAAGAAATAGACTAACTGCTGCAAACCCACGGAGATCCAGCTTCCTATTTCCAATTGTCCTCATCTACAGTAATTTCCTTTGCGCATCAATACCAATTTTCTATACCTAATATTATCCAAAACAATGTGTCCTCTTTCTTCAGACAAGTCGTTTCCGTAGGAGGGCATTTCTGATCAATGGTTGTCACACTGATGGATCAGACTATTAACGGTTGTTGAGAAGACCATAAAAGTAGGACAAAAAAAAAAAAAAAAAAAATCACATTTCAAACACTAATCTGATTAAAGGTATTGATTTTCAACTTCAAATTCACATTACTGTATCAGCCCACAAAAATCTCATTCATAACTGGATACGTGGCCTCAGGGTGGGGATTTCAAGAGAAAATAAAATAAATACTGACACAAAATGGCAATGGCCAAACCATCTACCTTCTGGCAGCTTGCGTGAGTGTAACTCTTGTCAATTATATTTCCCCATTATAGATCCACAGGAACATGAACTGTTTATGACTAACATGACTTTCCATAAAATCTGCCCACGAGCCATATAGACCTCACTAATGCCTTGCTGCGGTGGGCATGCTTTCACTGCCTCTCACTTAAAAGTCTGCAACGGCCCTTCTCAAGTTCTTAAGTCATTCCCCATGTGAGCACACCAGGATGCAGTGCTTAGCACTCAGCAATGTTTTGTTTCTCTCTTTTATTTATTTATTTTTTTAATTCCTTGCACGGCCGCTTCTTTAAATCATTTTCATGTTAAACTTGCGAGGAGCGTCCACCGTGCTGCTGCTCATGCCAGCGTCCGATTTGCGCGGCACGTACTCGATCTCGATGTTGTGCTTTGTGTTCCCTTTGCCTCTGCTCCAAAGGAAGAGCAGCACCAGGCAGAACAAGACAACGCCCAGAAAGGAAATGAAGCCCATCGTGGTCGCGATGATCAATGTCTTTATATCGAAGGGGAAAGGGACGTTGGCTCGCGTGTCGTTAGCGCCAGTCTCTGCTGGTTGGTTGGAAATGAAAGCAAAAGTCTTGTTGGGTTGGACTGGCCAATCGGGCGAATAGCTGTGAATGTGCAGGTGAGCCTGAGAGGTGTCATTCCCACCTGCGTTGATAGCTATACACACATATGTTCCATTGTCCTGAATCTGAGCGTAACGGACCTCCAGGGTACCATCTGGCAACACAGAGATCCTTCCGATTGTTTTGGTGGTGATGAACTTCTTTTGCGGGGAGAGCCACATGATCACAGGAGCCGGATCGCCGTCCGCCTCGCAGGTGAAGTGAACGATGGCTCCTTCGTCGACAAACTGCTGTTGCGGTTTGCGATCCCTAATCCTGGATTTACGACAGGTGAAGTAGTTGGGCTGCAGGACATCTGGGAAGTCCTTAAACTCTTTGCCTTGGACGAATTCAGGAGAGGCGCAGGTAGGCTGCTGCCGGTTGAAGTTGAGTCTCCAGCGTCGCCGGAATACCCACAACATGCGGCAGTCGCAAGCCAGGGGATTGTCGTACAAGGCTAGAGTTTCCAAGTTGCCAACCGAATGGAACGCAGACTCCTCTAAAGTGGTCAGTGAATTCCCAGACACGTTGAGAATCTTCAGGTAGTTGAGACCCCGGAAAGAGTAGGGCTCGATCATGGCCAGTCGCCCTCCAACTATGTGAAACTCCTGAAGACGGAGCAGATCGTGGAGCTTATTTCCATCAATAGTATGGATTGGGTTGTAGGAGAGATTAAGAAAGCGTAAGTAGACCAAGTGCCTTAGGGCGACGTAAGGAATGGTGGTAAGGTTAGCATTTGCAATGGTCAGGGAGGTAAGGTTTAATCCGTACAAGCAATTTGGGGTCATTGTATCCAAATATGGCCAATTTGCGATCTCCAGCACTTTTAGCCTAAAGAGGCGTTTAAAGGAGTAATCCCTTATGACGTTGATGTTGAGGTGGCGCAACTTGAGCGTGATCAGACTGTGCAGGTGGGTGAAGGCCTCTGTAGGCACAGAGGACAGGTTGCACTTCTCAAGACTCAAATGCTCAAGGCTACTCAGGCCGTGAAAAGCCCGGTGGGAGATAAAAACCAGATCGTTGTCGCCCACCTCTAAAGAGCGCAGGTTGTACAAATCCTGGAACATATAGTCCAGCAAGATGACGATCTTGTTCTCACTTATGTCTAGCTGAGTTAGGTTACTCAGGCCCGTGAAGACCCCGAGCTGGATCAGCTTTAGCTTGTTGCTACGGAGCCCTAATGTCCGTAACCCGAAAAGGTTGTTAAATGCGCCGGGTTCGATCGTAGAGATCGTGTTCTCGCTGAGCTCCAGCTGCTCCAGGTTGGCGAAGTTGGCAAACTCGTCCGGGTTGATGGTTCTTATGCGGTTCTTGCTGAGGTCCAGCAGACGTGTTTCTGCTGGGATTCCCTCAGGAACCGTCATGAGCTTCTTGCGGTGGCACATCACAGAGCGCTCTGGCACGTTGCACTCACAGCGGGACGGACAGCCGGTAGAAGAGGCGGACAGCACGGTGCTCAGCATCAGGATCAGAATGGGCTGCCAGCACGTCACCAGGAAGCTGTGCCCAGTCGCTTCCCGAGCCGCCATCTTATCGGTTACCTGGGGGGAACAAGAAGACATGGCACAGCAAGGCGTTAGAAAATCAATATTGGGGACTGACAAGCAAATGGCGAGCACAGGAATAGGGACTGTAGAAGTAGAACTCCCTTATTACAGGGTTATTGAGAGATTTCTTTCAACTCCATCGATCAATACATTTCTAAAAGGACACGATTCTCATATGACGCACTTCTTATTAATATCCCAGAAAGGACCATTTGATGCTGCGATATTTCTGCCACAGACTCAACAGAAGAGTGGGGGTGTGCTATGATGTGTGTTCACTTCTCCGGCACAGAACTTCAAAATCAAAGACCAAACAATGCTCACAATCAACTTACATCTACTGCAGAACTGCACCATTATTGCTGCTTTTCTTCAGGGTGCCATTTTCACAGCACAGCTCGCGGGTGATCAATCAGTGACTGCTATCATCCTAATAACTAGGGACGGGGTGCAGCTGCAAGTAGGATTAACATTTTTCAGCCAGCAATCCAATTCCCGCTGAGCACAACGAGTGTTTGTCCCACCCCCGTAGTCTTCCTATTTCAAATATGAATTTAATATGGCTAAAGCAGAAATAGAAGGTTTTGCACCATATGT
The DNA here is from genome assembly GCF_030265065.1 of Corythoichthys intestinalis. NCBI lineage: Eukaryota > Metazoa > Chordata > Actinopteri > Syngnathiformes > Syngnathidae > Corythoichthys > Corythoichthys intestinalis. The sequence continues at coordinate 14,745,099 of NC_080399.1, read as the reverse complement.
TCTTTGGCAGCAACTTGACCAGTGCCGTCAATATGAATAAAACATCGCCAATCTATCATAGTGGAATAAAAAAGGGCTATTTAATAGTTCCATGCCTGGAAATAAACCTTGGTTAAATTACCACCAGTTGTGTTGAAATAGCCACAGAGGAATCAACTGAATTACATTAAAATTTGGCAAAAAACTGCAGATATAACTCAAAGGGATCCTAGATCTTAAAGACATGTAGGCTCTAATAAACCACAATCATTCTCTTGTACTAAAATATGCTGTTAGAAGCACATAAAATGTTAAATCAATGGCAATATTCTATAATATTTAGTACTAGGGTTGTTCCGATCATGTTTTTTTGCTCCCGATCCGATCCCGATCGTTTTAGTTTGAGTATCTGCCGATCCCGATATTTCCCGATCCGATTTCTTTTTTTTTTTTTTTTTGCTCCCGATTCAAATCCAATCATTCCCGATAATTTTTCCCGATCATATACATTTTGGCAATGCATTAAGAAAAAAATGAATAAAACTCGGACGAATATATACATTCAACATACAGTACATAAGTACTGTATTTGTTTATAATTACAATAAATCCTCAAGATGGCATTTACATTATTAACATTCTTTCTGTGAGAGGGATCCACGAATAGAAAGACTTGTAATGCTTAAAGGATAAATGTGACTTTGTATACTGTGACTAAATATTGCCATCTGGTGTATTTGTTGAGCTTTCAGTAAATTATACTGTAGCCATTTAACTGTTCTGCCCAAATGCATGATGGGAAGTGCAACCATGACTGTGCAAAGTGGCACCAATTGATATATCTTTTCTGCTTTGGGAAATAACATAGGGTGTTAAGAAAAAGATCAACTACTACCTTTCTTCCCCACATTGCTTCCCACGATATTTCTAATTGTTGAGAGAGGGATTGTAAGGCTTTAGCCAATTAAAAAAAGGCTCTAAAGGCTGCCAAAATTCACTCTACTCATTTTACGCTGCCTTTAAGCTCTATATATAGGTAAAACGGCGCCATTATAGATTGAACGCGACATTGCGTGAGTGGGTCGTGCAGTGCATGCGTTGATTGCGTTAAATACTTTCACGTGATTAATTTTGAAAAAATTAATTACCGCCGTTAACACGATAAATTTGATAACCCTACTTTAAGCCAAAACTAAAGACTCTGGATGAGTGTAAGACATTTTGTCTGTAACGTTAATACAATTAGATAACGATTTAATTAAAAAATGTATATATTTAAAAAAGGCATGTCCGATATTTTTTTGCCGATTCCGATATTTTGAAAATGACGTGATCGGACCCGATCAATCGGGACATCTTTATTTAGTACATATTTTGAACGATAGTTGACGCCATGTTTTGCGGGCTGGGAGTGATGACGTAATTGGGACATTTCCAATTGTGTACAACAATTGTGTTTTGCTGCCTAAACTCGCTAAGTAAAATGCCACGATGTGCTGCTTTTGGATGCAATTTCCAGTCAAATGGAAACAAGGGAAGTGACGTGAGTGTTCACGGATTTCCTATTGACAAGAAGAAGAGAAAGGTTTGGGAAAATGCCTGTAGACTGACAAAACTTCGCAAAGACCCAAGGCTTTGTTCACGCCATTTTTCTCCTACCTCGTTCGGGGCTTTTAGTCGATGCCAACTTATGAAAGAGCTCACCGGAGTGGCTGGATATAAGCGGAGACAAAGATCAAATGCTGTTCCAATTATTTTTTTCTCACAAGAAGCCTCAACGCGCTCAGATAGCGAGTGAGATGCGCGCAATAAAGCGCCAAAGACAAACTGCTGGCTGCTCTCTTAAGCAGGCAAGCCGCTCCTGTCATTACAGCGGTAGGCGAACCTTCGGGCGTACCGTTAGTCACAGAGTAAGCTAATAATTCATCTCTACTGTCAGTTCATCAGGTCGATCCCAGGATTTGTTCCCGTCAGATGACGAATTTAATGAGGACAGTCAGCCACGACACGACTCCGATCCCGACTATCACACGTGTGCATTCATAGTTTATTACCTTCAGTGAGAGTTTATAATGTCAATAGTCATGGAAATAAAAATGCACGAATGACAAGGTGGGTTCAAAGTTTTGGCCTGTACTGTATGTAAAGCACACGACAGCTCTGGATGCTAACAATCTACATAATTATATTGAAATAAGTTTGATCACGCACTAGCTCACCTTGAAGATCTGCTAACAAAAACAGGAGTTCTCAACAGCATATACTCTCTCGGTCTGTTGTCATTGAGACGCACTTGCCCCAAGGACATTTTGGGTCATGTAAGCCACACTTGTATGCCACATGTTTGTGGCCTACTTTTGTTTTCCATTCGAAAATATGGTCACATGCCCTATAAAGGGTTAAGCACAATTATGTATTCATCACTATAAGGTTATGTGAAGGACTTTAATCAGGTCAATCAATTAACTTGGTTTTTGGTAATTCATGGGACAAATTTGAAGGGATTTCATATATGAAAAAAATCCCTGCCAATTGCACGTTATATGAAGTGATATAGGCATGGTAATCTATATGCATTCTTATAGATAAATGGAACTGTGTGTGTGTGTGTCTGCGTCCGTTCCCTATGGACTCTGATACGGCTGGGCGGATTTTGACTAAATTTTGCACAGTTGTACTTTATGTGTCTGTGAGTGTTCTTAGATGGGTTTGATATCTGTAGGCCTCAATTTTGTGTGGAAAATTAATTCCAAATACCAATAATTAGCATGGAAAATGTGACCTTATAGTGGAGGAAACAGTGCCATCTTTCGGGAAAACGACGTCTCTTCCAATTGCAATGTTGCACTTGACTTTCAAACTTTACGGTTCCATGTACGAATTTAAATGTGCTGTGATGATAGGTTGAGTCTTTGAGTACTCCACAACAAGACGCAGAATTTTGAAAAAATGTACAATTTTCCAGAATATTAATAAGGGATTCATTTCGGCTAGATATCTTACTCTCCATAATAGTGAGTTTGTCTGTGTGTTTGTGTTTTATGGACGCCAAAACGGCTGGGTGCATTTCGACCAAATTTTACACTGTTGTACTTTACGTGTCTGTGAGTGTTCTTAGATGGGCTTGATCTCTGTAGGCCTCCATTTAGTGCATGAAATTAATTCCAAACTCCAAAAATTAGCATAGAAAATGCCAATTTTTCACTTATCACCCGAGCAACACCGGGCCATACTGCGTACATAAAAAATGTCATGGGGAAGCTTTGATTTAAAGGTCTCTCATGTGTCGATTTAATAAATCTTGGCCCCAAAAACCCAGCACATGTAGTATGCAACGACGGACCATACTGCAAGTCATGACTAGACCCACAAACAGTTTCAGAACACAATGCCGAAAAGACAGAAAGCATTTATACAATAATCTACAGGGAGGGTAATCAATTGTCTTACTTATGATCAGATGTCATGCATCAAGCTAGTAGACTGTTGGGCTCCTACCAAGTCAATAACAGAGGTTTTGCTAACAACTGCGAAAAACTTCAACCACATGACAGATCGCATGTTTGTCTAGTCTACACAATATTTTTCTTCTTACACCCTCTAATAGCTAAACACTAGACATTAGTTTTTAATCAAGATGATACGAAATGACCAAGATCACTGCAGCGGCTTCCATCACTAGACAAAATTGATCAGTGCTAAATTGGACGCAGCACAATGCAGTGCTGAAATGAGCTCTATTCCATGTGTCAGCTTGTCTCATATGCCGTATTTTTCGGACAACAAGTCGCACCTGAGTATAAGTCGCGCCAGCCATAAAATGCCCAACGAAGAGAAAAAAAAACATATACGAGTCGCACCGGAGTATAAGTCGCATTTTTTGGGGAAATTTACTTGATAAAATCCAACAAATAGAACAGACATGTTATCTTGAAAGGCAATTTAATATAAAAATACGATAGAGAACAACATGCTGAATATGTGTACAGTGCATGGACAACAAAATGCGAATATACTGTCCTCACCAAGATGCTACGGCTCGGTCCTGGCTATTCAGCGGGCTAAACTTCCAAATGACGATGCTGGACGTCCGTATATTTTGCTGAATATATTTCGTCCTCGATACCAAACAGGTTCGCATCGACGTAAATAAATGATAATTAGGTACTTTTACAGCAATGACATGACACAAACAGTTAGCATGCGTTCGCTAGCATTAGCGCATCGTTCAAACAACCACACAACTGGCTCTAAGTGTCCGATCGCGGGTGGAAAACACACAACAACAACAGAAAAGATGATACACACAGGCGTTGCCTCTGTAGAGATATTTTACAAGCATAAACAATGAACGTAGGTTCGCAGCCGTGTTTCTCTCTCGCTGACTCACCCACTCACTCCGAGCTACGTAGCTGTCGGTCTTCTTCTGCCGTGTGAGCGCTCTTCTTCATGTAAACAAGTGCAAGTGCGCCCCCACGTGGGCGTGAAAGCGCCACAAACTAAAAGCATGCATTCAGTATAAAAAATTCAATAATACAATTGACCACACATTGCCAAAGGCAGAACGCGAACGTGGCCATAGCTATTACGTTATTCAGATAACTATAGCATAAAGAACATGCTCACAAGTTTACCAAATCACCAGTGCCACTCCAAAACACCAAAATAACATGTGAAATTATATCATAATGTGTTAATAATTTCACACATAAGTCGTTCCTGAGTATAAGTTGCACCCCCAGCCAAACTATGAAAAAAGCTGCGACTTATAGTCCGAAAAATACAGTGTTTTTTTCGTTTTCGACGTGAGTCAATCGGATGCTATTTTGATTACCACTCGATTACCACTGACACTGAACGTGTATGGGGCCAGTGATCCCATCATTATCCCCTTGTTGGTAAGGCACCATGTTTGCACATTCAGCATGTTACGGCGGCTCTCACATTCCTCCACATGGTTGGTCATCAGATAAAAATGCGGATCCATCAGAAAACTGACGGGTGCGACGGGCCGGCTCTGCCTTTTTTAATGTAATGATTTATTGCTATCTCTCCTTTGCAGGCATGTACTTTGAATGAATGAACTTCTCTGTTCTAATCAACGCTTCACGAGGATACTATTAATTAAGGTGAAGTGAGAGGGGGCGTGCTCTCAAAGGAAAGGATATGGTTGAGGAACAGTAAGACTACACACTCAAACAAGCGAAGGCCCATTGGTCCATGACCACTTAAAATCACATCAGTGATTACCAAAGATTAATTAGTCAAACAATTATGTTTTGCTTAAGCCTCTGCAACTCATTTAAGATCAGGTCTGCCGAAGTGTTTGTGGTCCCAGTAGATTTACTGGATCTGAGCTGATTTCTATAATTTCTTATCAGGAAGTGACCCATTTTTGGTAACTGAAGTGGAAGTTGTTAATGTATCTTGCTTTTTCTTAGACACTTCAAATAATATGACTGCTATTAACTCATTGGTAGCCATTGAGGGTGCTAGGTGTCCAAGCGATTGTACCTGGGAGGGGGTGAATGAACGAATGTCTAGTCTAGTGTCCTCAATGGTGCTGAACGAGCATTCGAAGTCGTCCCAGTTTAAATGAAATGGATGTCCATTGAAGTTGATGAGGTTAATGTGGACAAATTATCTCAAACATGCGTTCTTGTTTTATCCAGTTTCATGGCATCCTGCAGGTATTTTTGATCCAGTGGATGTGGGAGACAATAAAACCTATGGTCAAGTGTACGAGGTGAGTTCCTCGTAATGTTTGTTTTGTCAATGCCAATAAATGTGTATTATAGGTGTTGAAGGGAAGGGAACCTCGAATTTAAAGACTTGTAGGCTCTAATAAGCCACAATTGTTTACATTTTTTTTTTTATTTTTTTTTTTTTACTAAAATATGTTATTAGAAACACATAAAATGTTGCCATTGATTTAAAAATCTATCAAATTTAGTACATGTTTTGACGTACAGTGGACGCCATGTTTTATGCGCGCAATTGACTCTGGGGGTGATGATGTAGTTGGCCTGGACTGGGAGAATAACTGTGCTAGCCAGCCATCGAAGCTAGAATGATTACTGGTATGATTTTGGGGCCGTTTACGTGGTGACTTTCCGTGAATACGAAAAATTTCAAATTTGCATTTATATGGGCCGGTCTCTATTCGAACAGTGTTGGAATTCCACATGAAAACGATGTAGTGTTCATGCCAAGCCCTAGGGGGCAGTGCAGATTTACAAGGTGACAGCGAATGATGCACTTTGACACCATCGAGCTCCTCAACCCGGAAAAAAATATGCCCGCCCACTCGAAGCAATGGCATTTTTCTTTGTTTCCATTTTTGTGCCTTTTTGAACAATTCAACATATTTTATTTAAAAATATTATTAAAACAGTAAATTAAAGCCGACATTCCGCCATATTTGCTGTTTTTAATGTTTAGTAGCACTGCTGCGCAGGCCCAATGTGACGTGTACGAGTGCTGACGTTATCGGTTATACGTATGTGACGTGCGGGAGCCTTTGATATGCATGCGGAGAAAGCCCTCTTCAATCCCCAGCAATCGAATTCTTCCACTTTGGAGGCAGGATTCAGAATTTTTCGTTACGCCTTCTGTCTTCGCCGACACCATCTGCACGCGAGGCCATTCTGCTACTCAGTCATTACGTCTTTGTGCCGCAGAGTCGCCATGTAAACTGCCCTTTGTCACATTCTGCTGCTGGTCAGATTGTTTTGTTACAGGGCTATGGGATGAGTCCTGACGTCGTACCTGCATCCAATTCCAGCTCATCAGCAGTGTCTTTAAACCGATCCTAGGCAGATATTGACTTACTGCCATTTGACAGTTTGTATTCTCGATTCCTTCGTTGCATGCCTTGGTTTTTTACGCGGCGAGACGTCCAACACGTGCGCACATCGTTTAAAAGCGGTGAGTACTTACTATTTGTGTTTTCATTGAGTCTTTTATTACCTTCTCATTGCCTCAAAAATACCTTTCCTCTCTTACTTTTAAGCATTATGTTTTCTTGTAGTAGCTTTAAAGCAGATTGTTGATCTGTTGACCACATTAGTCAAGAAGCGTATTTCAACCACCCTCATTTGCTATTACTATGTTTAAGTATTTTCTTAAGGCATCTTTAGTATGTTCTGCCTGTATGCATCTAAATAAAACAAGCTAAAAGCACACAGTAGTACTTTGGGTGTCAAATTCCCCTCTTGTAGATGTTTCACCGGTGCAGAACATTTTGGCAGATCACCGCTTTTGTCCTACTCTTGTCTCGTCTCATCCTGTCTTTCCTGTTCATTTTGGTCTTGCTGCTGGTTTTGGGGAATATCGACAGTGCTGTCCTGCTCATTAATGTTCCTCTTGGGTTCAAATTGAAAGGGCTGAACAGAATACATGTTTATGTCGCTAGTCATACTCTGGACGCCTGGCAGCGTAGTCCAGGGACGTCACCGCCTTGCGACGCCAACAACAATGGTGACATAGTAGTTAAACTAATTTTAAAAATTGTATAAAACCGAAAACATCAAGAGGGGTTTTAATATCAAATTCTTTTAACTAGGGCTGTCAAATTTATCGCGTTAATGGGCGGTGAGTAATTTTTTTAATCAATCAAGTTAAAATATTTAACGCTATTAACGCTTGTGCGGAACGACCCACTCATGCAATGCCGAAACACCCTACAATGGTGCCGTTCTACTTATATACAGAGCTAAGAGGCAGCGTCAAGTGAGTGGAGTAGGTACACACATTTATTGGGGCCGTGCTTTTAATTGGTAAAAGCTTTGACATCTCTCCCACAACAACTATAAATATTGTGGGAAGCGACGTGGGGAAGAATGACAGGAGTTGATCTTTTTCTTAACACCCTGTACTGTACCCAACGCAAAGAAGATATAACATTTGCAGCCACCACACACAGACACGGTTGCACCACTTCCCATCATGCATTTGGGCAGAACAGTTAGGTCGCTACAGTATCATTTACTTAAAACTCAACAAATACACTAGACGGCAATATTTAGTCACAATATACGAACTCACATTTATCCTTTAAGAATTACAAGTCTTTCTATCCGTGGATCCCTTTCACAGAAAGAATGTTAATAATGTTAATGCCATCTTGTGGATTTATTGTTATAATAAACAAATACAGTACCTATGTACAATATGTTGAATGTTTATATCCGTCTTGTCTTATCTTTCCATTCCAACAATAATTTACAAAAAAACATGGCATATTTTAGAGATGATTTGAATTGCGATTATTTACGATCAATTAATTATTAAGCTGTGATTAACTCGATTAAAAATTTAATCGTTTGACAGCCCTACTTTTAACTCATACTAACGTTTATCTTTTAAGAACTGCAAGTCTTTCTATCTGTGGTTCCCTTTAAATGAATGTAGGGCTGCAGCTATTTGATATTTTAAGTTTTCATTCTTGTACTGATTGTCAAATCTGTTGACATCGCTTACTTTGGACAGCGATAGATTCCAAACCATTTGAACTGGGATGGCTAACAGTGAATGATCAGCCCTCCCAGTTCAAATAGATTGAACATAATAATATAGTTTTTGTCTGTTTTACTACATTTTCTACAGTTTTTATTTTTGTTTTGCGTTGATTTTCCCTGACATACAACTCATATTACTAAAAATTGACATGGCAACTAGCATGAGCTAATGCTGAGTGCTAAAACAGTCAATGTCCAAAGTTTGTGTTCACAGAATTCAATGTTTCCACTTACAGAAAATGTAAACTCATTAAAGACAGCCAACCTGCACAAATTTGACTGTGATAAACTGTAATCCATCTATTTTTTCTTTTCACGCAACAAACATTCAAAAGTCACAGATACTAACATGTGGAACATGAGGATGTACAACCAAAGTGTACAAAAGTAGTAATAATAATAATAAAACGTATTATTGTTACAATTAAACCCTTAAAGCAGGGGTCTCCAAACTATTTTCACATATGGTCGCAGTGGGACCATACTTGCTTCAAAGTATATCTTTTGTTCCTCTGGACAAACAAGGGACAACTCTAATTTCGATTTTAGACTTGTGCTTCTAAAAAACTAATTACTGTATCCTTCATCTTCAGCTTCTGCAAATATGAATTACGACACAAAATCAATTCAATGTCATCCTGTTTTAAGATAAATGTGACACCTGACGACTAATAGATTTCCCGCGTTTACTTTTCTATGGCCTTCCTGCTTTGTAAATCTCTAATTGTCCCGCGTAATTCAAGAGCTTGTGTGGGCTAGTCAAAGACTTCTCCAGTGGCCTAAGCTTTAGTCTACCTGACACAACACATTAGCCCCAAGCGCCTCTCAACGCCATTGTAAATACCTGTAAGCTTCTGGGAAAATCCCCTGCCATGATGCTGACGCTTCGTGTTGCAGGACAAAGCGTTAAAAGCCTCTAAAGCTCATTCTTTGCTGAAGCGCTGAGTCAGCTGCAAGGCTCTGCTTGAATGGGCTTACCTGTGTTTACTTGATTATTTATTTAGACACCCTACACTGAGCATATACCCTCCCGGGACCCTGTAATAGGTACACTTGAATCCCTCTATTTTCTATATCAGCCATTTGAATGATCGTTGCTACACTCTCAGTTAAGTTTGAGTTGGACGTCTATCACAGTCAGTGGCATTCAATGAGTTGGCAACGAGGATTGACCCCAGTTCCCCCCAAAAAACTCATTGGATGCCACTGACGGCGATAGACGTCCAACTCAATTTAACTGAGAGGGCTAACAGCGATCATTCAAATAGATTGGAAATCCTGACATCCGCATATGTAGACATTCAATTTCTGGTCATGTATGCCACAATATTAGGCCTTCATATGGCAAATATGACACAACATTTTATGTCCTTGTATGTGGATGCCAAGTACGTAATTTTTTACAAATAAATAAAATCATAAATGGAAAAAAAAATACAATTAAAATATAAAATTTAAATTAATTTTACAATTAAAAAAATATATATATAATAAAAAAATTAAATAAATAAAAACAGAGATACACTCTAGTAATGACCCCCAATAACACGCTAAAGGTTATTAAAAAAAAAAAAAAAAAAAAAAAATCATATTCATAGTATTTGTAATACTATTTAATCTATTTGCAAAGATAGATTCCCAATTCATTTGAATAGGGAGGACTCCTTATGAATTAGGGCTGGACGATAAGGCCTAAAAATACAAATCTCAGATATTTTTTTACCCAAGATTGTATTGACGATTTTCTCAGATTATTTTTTTTAAACAATATGAAAAAAAAACAGAGAAAGTTCAAAACATATTTCAAGTTAAATTAAATTAAATGTAGAATTAAAGTAACGTTACAATAAAGTACAAAACTGTTTAAATATGATGTTTTTCTCTCCCCATTTGCGCTGGCAGCCCCCAAATACAAAGTAATGACGACACAAAGAAACTCTATTGAATACCTTTTTGGCAAATAAAAACTCAAATCAATGTAGGAGATAAAGTGCAAATAGAACAGGCCCTAAAATAGAGCCTTGTGGCACCCCGCAAGACAGAGAAGTTTGTGAGGAGGAAAATTCCCCAATCATTACTGAGAAGGTCCTATGTTCCAGGTAAGGTTTAAACCATTGTAGAGCGTTACCACGGATGCTCTAAGCGAATACAAGGACTGTATGGCCGATTGTATCGAATGCTGCTGTGAGGTGTAATAAAACAAGGATAGCTGGATTTCTATAATCCAGAGAAAGGGCAATGCCGTTGTGCACTTTAATAAGTTAAAAAGGATTGGATGTCAATGGCAGTCACTGAGTTAAATGAATGCCCTAGAAAGAGTTAATAATCCTTAGACCATTTACACAAGTGCACACCTTTCTGAAAGCATCTATAAAAACAACACATCACAAATAGGTATTACAGGATAATGGAATATTTTGTTGAACAGTACTGTAGAGCCCACGTTGTCGATATCTGTTGACCTAATGAGATCACTTTCACACTCCTCTAATATTGCTTGCCTAGCTGAATTTCAAGAGCAAAAAAAAAATTGACCCCTGTATAATTGGGGCGCTAAAGCCGGCTGCCTGGTGGGATGGCTGACTGCAGGCAGGCCTGTGAAATGGCGGGGCTTAAATGTAAGCTGATGCCCGACAGATGGACGCCAAAGCCCTAATCCGGGCCAAGAAGCCGGTCGGTGCTACAAGGTGCAGAATTCCAACAGCGGCCAGCTGTTGTCCTGAAAACAACTACCGCCACTGTGCCAGTTGGGATGCTGGCCTGAACTTCACCTCTCAACGGGCTTGACATCCTGTGCAGGTGCTGTTGCAGGTGCTAAGCTCTTTAATCACATGCCTTTTAGGAAGTTTGAAGACAGAGAATCATTTTAAATCTGTTTTCATTTTTTAACTCAGAAAACATTACTTAAAAAAAGTTTCCCTACAGCTGTTGGTTTACCATATAACTAGTGTTGTTAATAACTGCGAGTTAGAGTTTAACGGCATTAACTCATTCACTCCCAGCCAATTTCACCGGAGCAAGGCCCTTCACTCCCGGCTGTTTAACTGGATTTTGACTGATTTTGTAAGGCCCACAGAAAATTCTGTTCTATTGCTATATAAACATGGAACCCACCAAAAGAAAGATTACACTCTCTCCTTTCAGCCAGTAAAAAGTTAGTTCATATCTTTTTCCATTCTTTTGAAATCAGCATTAGAAAATAGCTTAGTTTGAGCAATTTTCCAATTTCTGACGGAAAAACTGAGAAATTGAGCTTTTTGTGAATGAATACATTTCAAACATAACTTTGACTTTAACACAGCTATTTTTTGCTTTAGTTACATCCCAAACATCTGAATTATGTTTTCCTTTTACAAAATAACATAGACAACAAGACAAATAGAGCTTTTGATCGCAAAGTAACAATTTATTTACACATAACTAAACTGTTGAACTATTTGCTCACATGACAATGGGGAAGACTCTCGGCTGCCCCTGGTTGAATGAGGTGGCTCCCAGTACCGTAATTTCCGGATTACAAACCGCTAATTTTTTCCCTCATTTTGAATCCTGCGGCGTATGCAATGATGCGGCCAATTTATCAATTTTTCTAATGACCGCCAGGAGCGCTCCAGCATAAAATGTAAGCGCAAGACACGTGGAATATATTGTATGTGTCAAGGAAGACGCTAGTTTGCACTCTTACCCGTATTTTAACTTTGTGCTTTGTGCACGAATAAAAGTAGCACACCCTCATCATTGTGCATTTGTAAAATTAGCATACCTGCATCATGGAAAATGCTAGAAGAAATGGATATGACCTGCCGAGTTGAATTGAAGGCTTGGATGGCCAGCGGCGTCAGATCGTTTACAAAAGTGGCCGTATGCGAAGAGCAACTTTTGCAAAAGTCTGACAGCGTGGAGCAGCGTGAAAAAAATCCACCATCACCAACGGGTTTCCAAAAGCCGGTCTGCTACGTGACGAAGACGACGACCCACACTAAGGAGTGAGCTTGAGGAGTCAGCTAAGTGCCGTGTTGCTGCCGCTGTTTGGAAAGAAAAGTTAAGGTATTGTAACGATGACAAAGTGTAACCCGCTAAATTAGGTTGCAATTCTTTACTTTGGATCTCGTCGAACAACACACGACTGCTGCCTCTAGCAGCCGAAGCAAACACACAGACACCCCCGCAACAACAGCACGTCTCTTGCTTTTCCGCACCTCCCTTACCTGTAAGTCACGCGCTATATCGTAACCCGATTCGTTAAAGTAAGGTATTAAAACTTAGAAAACTGTATTTCTTTATAAATGTTTCAGTTTACTATGTGGGCACACGCGGCTTATAGGCAGGGGAGGCTTATGTGTGTACAAAATGCTTTTTTCACTGTCTGTCTCATCAAGATAGATTTTTTTGAATCCTTCTTTGACGATAGTTTTGTTTTCTTTTCAAAACCCTCCTCCAGTGTCGTTTGCCTTTCTTTCCCGATCGTTCTCCACATTTTCAATTCTAACACGTCTTCACAAGATCCCTCTGACTTCCGTTTCCTGACTATTTTTCGTCACTTCCTTTCTTGACACGAGATGAGTTCTTACAAAATCCGCTACTGCCCTGCAGTGGCCAGTTTTATTGCTTTAAAATGAGTTTTGAGCATTGTGTATTGCAGTTTAGGTGCAAAAGAACCTAGAGATGCATCTTGTCAAAAAAAAAAAAAAAAAAAAAAAAAAAAAAAACGTAAAAGACGTATAAATACGTTTTTGGGACACTGAAACAATTAAAAATAGAACATATTTATATGTTTTTGGGAGCAAATTAGTTAGTAACAGAGTTATTTTTGTCAGTGGTGAGTAATCTAATTAATTACTTTTCCAATCTTTGCAACGTCGTTACCGTTACTAAGGATGTGAAAGATCGTGTTACTACAATTTGGGTGAATGACGAGAGGAGACACGGAGAGAGCAGAGTAGGAGGGGGGAGGAGGAAAGGGGGTTGTGACGCCTTTGCAAACGCGATGCTAGGTGGCTCGGAGTGTTGGCATAGCATTTGCGTTCTCGCTAGCATTAGCATTTAATGTGGCGAGCGTCATGTTAAAAGCTCAGAAAACTTTTTACATATAGTCCGTGGCGTTCAGGTGTGTACAATTAATTGAAAATAATGGACTGTTTTCCTGGTCAGTATGCATTATCATCACCAAGTGGGCGTTTTCTTGTAGATGCTACAATATAATAATAATTTGTTTTCGTTTTTTTATTACCAAAAATAGACACTTGCCCTACACTTTTCTTGAATGAAGTATCCATAAACCGTGTGTTTGATTTTTTTTATTTTTATTTATTTATTTATTTATTTTAATCAAAACAACTAGAGCAACAACTAGAACAAAGATAGAAAGGGACGAGATTCAAGCCTCACCTGCATATTGCAAAATATATTGATATATATTAGTGATGTGACGGTATACACAAGTCACGGTTCAGTACAACAGGACATTTTTTTTGTCACAGCATTTGAAAGTTAAAGTTTACCATTAGTATACCATAAAGTATAAAATATAGTATACCATTACACTCTTATATCGGTGAAAATTTTAAAAAATGTAAAAAGGCTGACCTATGATTTTTTTTGGAACGAAAAAGACAGTTCAATTCAATCAGTTTATATAAACATATTTGATGTGAAACAGGTTGTAGAATGGATCATGTAATGACGTGTACGACATGAAAAGTAACGTCAGTTACTTTGCTGTGTAACTAATTACTCTTACTTTGAGGTAACTAAGTTACTAACTCAATTACTTTTTGGGAGAAGTAATTTGCAACTGTTACTACCGTATTTTTCGGACTATAAGTCGCAGTTTTTTATCATAGTTTGACTGGGGGTGCGATTTATACTTTGGAGCGACTTATGTGTGAAATTATTAACACATTATTATATCATTTCACAAGTTATTTTGGTGTTTTGTGGTGACACTGATGGTTTGGCAAACTTGTTAGCATGTTATTTATGCTATAGTTATCTGAATAACTCTTAATAGCTATGTTACGTTGACATACCGGCCACGCTTGCATTTCGTTGTTCATGCATCATGTAACATTATCATACTGTACACTTATTCAGCATGTTGTTCTCTATTGTATTATTATTTTAAATTGCCTTTCAAGATGACATATCTGTTCTATGTGTTGGATTTTATCAAGTAAATTTTCCCCAAAAATGTGAAAACTCTTGTGCGACATGTATGTCTTTTTTTCCTCTTCACTGACCATTTTTGGGCTGGAGCGCCTTATACTCAGGTGCGACTTATAGTCAGAAAAATACGGTAATTAACTTTTTTTAAGTAAGATTCACAACACTGCATATAACACAGTGACACTATGAAAAAATATCAAAATGCTGAGCAGAAGCTAACAAATTTACTCAATTCTTTTGGAATTTGAGATCGTTCCACAGATACAGGTTACAAATCCATATTCCTGATCACCTGAGGGTTTACCAATTCATATTGATACGTATCGTAACCATATTAATTGGAATTTTTCCAGTGTGTGTTCCAAAAATTAATTCAAAAACTCAGATGTAGTTCATAATAAAAAATTGGCCCAATACTCACATCCAAATTGACCCAATATATATATATAAAAAATAAAAACAAAAGCTATTCACCTGCCCTCGTAAATATTACCGTACTGGCCCGAATATAAGACGGCCCTGATTATAAGACGACCCCCTCTCTTTCAAGACTCAAGTTTCAAAAAAGACTTTTTGAACACCGAATTAATTTTTATACAGAAAATAATTACAGTACATTCGAAACAAATGATTACAACGATATATTTGAGAGAAAAAGCATGTTATTTTGCCTCATTCAAATCTTAATATCTAAACATTTAAATATGTAAACTAAAGTGCAATCACATTCGTAAATGAATGGCTTCTGGTTTTTGAAATGTAAATAAACCAATCTATTGTGATGAAAAAACAAAATTACAATAACTGCATTAACAAGTGACGTCTAACTGTAACTATAGTCTTGAAATAAATCTGAATAAGGAAAAACATTGCAATAAAATTATGCAAACTGGTTAAACTTCAGAGTAGATGAGATCTGTCATGACAGAACATCGCTTCAATGATATCTGGCGCCATCTTGCGTCGTGAATGGGGAGAGTAGCTGAGATCTGTCATGACAGAACATCGCTTCAATGATATCTGGCGCCATCTAGCGTCCTGAATGGGTATAATGTCTAGACCGCGAATATAAGACGACCACCTCTTTTTCAATCTTATTTCAATGCAAAAAAACGTCTTATATTCGGGCCAATACGATATTTAGCTTTAGGTTCTCTCGCATGCATCTCATGGTGATATCACTCAACACAAATTAGAAATATTGGCAAATAGTCAGAAGTTATGAGTTATTATAAATACAATGTCATGTTTACATGTCTAAACCCTGACCTTATTGACAATTGCATGATCCTAGTCAAACAAATGATCAACATTACTGCAGTTGTTCATTTCTCATAAGTTAAATACATTTAGCCATGTAGCTGTTTGTGTCTGTGTCGTTTCGCTTTGTTGTGGCAGAATATTTAATACAGTGACCTGTGAGTGCATGTCTCCGGGCTGTCGCTTTTACAGCTGTGACTGTAGCTAAACTGGCTCTTCAATGAAAGGCAGCTAACATGCAAACATGGCTTCTTAGATTCATAAATAATTGAGATTTCATTTCCGCTATGAAGGGTGATGGTGGCAGTACCGGGCGGCGGAGGGCCATCTTGATTTTAATTGTGAGTGACACGGGAGTCTGGCAGAGAAAAATGTCCTTTACCGCCGCTCGCATCGAGGCTGCAGAAAATGAGCTGTAAATGAGTTCATAGAGAGGTGACGCAAATTCTGAGTGGAGCAGAAAACGCAGCAAAACGAGGGCAAACTCTTATCTTGGTGAGATATAATTTGAAATCAATAGGAGTCTTACTTATTATATAGACACACATAAACAAGACACAATGGACCCAAGACAGCCCTTTTAGTTTTATGACGCTGCATTGTTTTTCAACGACAAGACAGCTATTTGTGTTCCGAAGCTATTATAACACAAGCAATGTGGGGTGACACACAAAGCGAGATGCTGGACTGGCTCGCTAACATGTCTCATGGATGGAGACAGATAACCATTCACACCTACTGGCTATTTACAGGATCCAATTAACTTAATCTGCATGTATTAGGTCAGTGGGAGGAAGCCACGGGGCACACAGGCGAGAGTAATCACATGCTAACTTCTTCATCTCAACAGGGTTAAATGAGAGCATCAACTATATGTATATCGCAAGCAAAGATTGAAGGAGTAATTATGGTAAAATGAAAAAAGAGGATGTAATAGCATAATGGAAACAGAAGAAAAAAAACCAGGTAGTTACGACAACCCGATTTACATGATTTCAACTGATTACGACGCCTGTCTTTTTGGTTTTTTTTTTTATTGTTGGCTTTTGTTTTTTGATGCATGCTTTTATTTTGAGGCAGGAAGCTTAGAGCAGGTTTTACTACCGCAAGCGACACCACTTACAGTGTATCACAAAGGTGAGTACACCCCTCGCATTTCTGCAGATATTTATGTATATTTTTTCATGGGACAACACTGACAAAATGACACTTTGACACAATGAAAAGTAGTCTGTGTGCAGCTTATATAATAGAGTTCATTTATTTCCCCCTCAAAATATAGCCATTAATATCTAAACCCTTGGCAACAAAAGTGAGTACACTCCTATGAAAAAACGTACATCCCTAAATGTCCAAATTGAGTACTGCTTGTCATTTTCCCTCCAAAATGTCATGTGACTTGTTACAGGAGTGCTGTCAGCATTGCTGCAGAGATTGAAGAGGTGGGGAGTCAGCCTGTTAGTGCTCAGACCATACGCCACACTCTACATTAAATTGGTGTGCATGGCTGTCACCCCAGGAGGAAGCCTTTTCGGAAGGTGGTATACAAAAAAAGCTCCGCCCATCTAATCAGACCATAGGACATGGTTCCAGTAATCCATGTGCTTTATTGACATGTCATCAGCAAACTGTTTGCGGGCTTTCATGTGTACCGTCTTCTGAAGAGGCTTCCTCCTGGGGTGACAGCCATGCACACCAATTTGATGTAGAGTGCGGCGGCGTATGGTCTGAGCACTAACAGGCTGACCCCTCACCTCTTCAATCTCTGCAGCAATGCTGACAGCACTCCTGTAATGAGTCACGTGACATTTTGGAGGGAAAATGACAAGCAGTACTCAATTTGGACATTTAGGGATATACGTTTTTTCATAGCGGTGTACTCTTTTGTTGCTAGGGGTTTAGATATTAATGGCTATATTTTGAGGGGGAAATAAATTAACTACATTATATAAGCTGCACACAGACTACTTTTCATTGTATCAAAGTGTCATTTTGTCAGATATACTTAAACATCTGCAGAAATGCGAGGGGTGTACTCACTTTTGTGATACACTGTACACACCACCCATTCCACACACGCACATATGAAGAAGAGCGCAGCCGAGTGAAGAGGTGACAGCCTGCGCACACATTTGTTGCTTGTGAAGCATCCAGAGGCGACGACTGTATATAACCCCTTTTGTACTATTTATTGTGCGTTTTCAATTATGGTCGAATACTTGGGGCGAGTTTACGTGATTGCTTTTGATGATGTGCGGACGCTAACTGATACATGCTAATCATTTGTTATTGCTGTATCAGCAGCTACTTGTAAAAGCAAATTTGAATTACTGTTATTGAAGATGAGACTGATTTAATTTAATTTTATTTTAGTTTCATTCTGCAAGTGTTGATGTCATGAGCAACTGAATAAAGTCAGCAAACCACACGGGTGCCTCACATCATCATTTCGGAGCTTACCTCGCTTTCTAGCTAGCTCCAATGTCTTGGCGAGGACGTATAGTACATGTTTCTGCATATATATAATATATTCTTTTATTTAGAGGGCGTTTAGAGGTATTTAAAGGGTTAATTTTGACTCACGCGGCTACATCGCCAGTGCAGGAACAGAACTCGTTCGTGAACCGAGGACTACCTGTAGTCAAGAATGTTTTGGGGGTGCACCAATTACAATTTTCTTGCTGATCACCGATTTTGAAAATGCCCAACTTGCTCATCTTGATTTTTTACCGACCCCTATTATTTGATAAAAAAAATAATATAAAAAACAGCATGCACCTTTGCAATAAATCTTTGAATATTATCTATGAACCAAGACTTTTTTAACCGCACATGCAATAAATGGTAAATGGAGAGTACTTTCAGTATATAGCGCATTTATCTACATGGATACCACGTCCAAAGCGCTTTACATTAGCACATTTTTACACTTTCACGCACACACCAATGGTACTGCTGCCATGCAAGGCCCTGCCAACCCATCAGAGGCAAATTAGGATTTAGCGGTTTCCTCAAGGGCACTTTGACCGTGGGCAGTCGTACCCGGGAATCGAACTACTACCAACTGCCCCAAGGCCGCCCAGTAGTCTCTCTCTCTGGAAAATGTTAACTTTTCTATTCAAACCATGAAATTATATTTCCTTTTACCAAAATTTA
This sequence comes from Corythoichthys intestinalis, assembly GCF_030265065.1. NCBI lineage: Eukaryota > Metazoa > Chordata > Actinopteri > Syngnathiformes > Syngnathidae > Corythoichthys > Corythoichthys intestinalis. The sequence goes on along the minus strand of NC_080399.1, from coordinate 14,726,020 downwards.
ACATGCAGCAGTATTTTGCTTTAGAAAAAGAAATTTGCTAGATTTAAGGAGCTTGTTAAATTTATTTTCTGGAGAAAAGAACTACAAAATTATGTCTTTCAGATGCTGGTACGGTTTGAAAGTGAGACCAATGTTAGCATTCACTAAACAGGTATTATCTGCCTCAATTCACTCACAAAGGAAACAGAGTAATGAGACCAACTAGCAGACACAAAACAATTACCACACAGTGACTATATGGAACAGCAATGCAAAATCCAATCTTCCCACACTGTGACGAAGCAAACAGTGGCAGATTTACAATCACAAACATCATGTTGGCAGTCTAAATTTATAAAAAAATATGCAAAAAAGTACACTTTTATGCTTTTATTAATGACCATGAATATTCACAAACAAATGCTAGTGGGCCAGTGTGTTGCAATTGGCAGGCAAGATTGGTTATATTTTTAGTGACCGACCAATCCCCAATCCCCCGAAATGTATGAAATCAGGCAACACCTTTATTGATCAGAGACCCCAGAAAATATTGAAAGATTGAAGTCTGGATTTGACTGTAAAGTTCTACCATGTTATGAAAGAGTATTTTATTCCTAAATTTATAAACTACAATAAAAAAAAGTAACTTTCACTAGAAAAAAACAGCATGTTAAATATGTTCTAATCTATAATAATTTACAATGAAAAGCATGAATAGAATGACTTTCTAATTCTATTAGTGAACAAAATTCTTCCAAATGGAGGAAATAATATTTAATTCATCGGCTCCCAGTGACTGTGATAAACGAGCCACAGTTGATTTAAAAATTAACTATTCTAATCGCTTCAATGTAAATTCATAATTTAACCCACTTGCTGCCATTGTTGGTGATAAACGTCCAATCAATTTTAACTGGGAGGGACTGGTATCAGTCAAGGGCGTGGGTTTTGTCTCAACATTGGTAGGGACAATGTGGCATAACCTGCATGTACACTTTTTGCTGGGGACGGGACATTCATAATGATCAATGCAAAATAAATCTGTATTGACTTATACTAACTTTTATGTGTATTGGTTCAGCCTACACAGTTCAATCAAAACTTTTGGTTTCAAAAACTACTAAAGAAACATTTTGAAAACTTCCAGAAAAAATGTCCAGATTTTGTGAGCAAATTTAAATTGAATTATTTAAACATAACTTAAATTATATCAACATACACAATAAATGTAAGGTTGTTAATCATCCCTTAACTACCAGGAATTCAAAAAAATAAACATTTGTCTCAAAACCCTTCAACATTGTCTAAATAAAGAAATCAAATATAATTGAAAAAAAACTTCTTTGTCAGGGAATAACAAAAATTAAAAATGGAGCTGTCCTTCAGATAAAAAAAACTACTGCTTTTGTCCACAAGCACAGCCAAACTCAACAAAAAAAATAAAGCTCCTTTGTAAGCTGCTTTAAGACCAAATCAATAAAATAAAAAGTATAATTGGGGAGGAGGGGGTAAACCTCGGTTCACTACATTTCTCAGTTAATTTAACGTGAACAGTAGAAAACATACAGGAGGACACTTCTCTCTATGCAGCTTCCTACTCGAGTTTTGCAGGTTAGCAAGTTCACACAGTTTAATGTTATGCTAACGTGCATGCAGGTCAGACTTTCAGTAGCAAAATTAGTGGTGTGTTCCCCACTTCCACAACATTGACATATTTTTATATTTAGTACACTGGCTGCTGCTGGCTGAAAAAATACTTCTAATATCCCTAATATCCAATGTGGGGGGGTAGGTCAATTAATCAGCCTATCAAATGTGCGTTTAGGAGGGAAAATTGGACTGGCACATTCAGCAAGTGAAAAGAGGTACATGTAAGTTTGAACAAAATGAAAAAAAAAAAAATAGTAATGGTGGGGTCAATTACAAAAATTAAAACATATGGGAAGAAAATCTAAATGACCTATATAACTGAAGTCATCATATAACACAAACAAGGTTGCTTAAAAGTTGGTGGGGACAATTTGAACAACCTGAAAAGTTGATAAGTGTTTTGTCCCTACTGTCCCTATGCAAACCTACGCCCTTGGTATCAGTTGACAGCCAGCTCCTCCCAGTCTATATGGATTGGACATCTATTGCGTCAATGTTCCCAAAAAATGTTGATACAATACCATCCATCCTTATTAAAATGGATTTAATGTCAATCGCTGTCAATACCAGTGAACCTGTTAAGGATTCAAAACAAGCAAATATTTCTTTTAAAAAAGAAATCTTAAATTTCCAAGAAAACGTCTGAGTACTCATGATTTGTTTTCATTCAGACGTCTTCCAAGAGTGTTGAAGGATACAACATGATTCCTATTCAAGCAGGAATCCGCCGACATTAAACAAATTAAAGGAACAATCAAACCATCCGTCTCCCGAGGCTGTCCGCCTATCGCTTGTGTCATGGCTGCCATTTCAACATCGATCAAAATGAGCAACAGAACACATTTTTGTTCTGTACCTTGAGACAAACACAACATTCTCTTTCATAGACTTTCTTTTGAGGACACCCATGACGGTGAACCCCCCTTCAGAGAGAGCCAGCAAAGAATTTCATGGATATAAAACGAGCGCCTGGGCGACTGCACCTTCAAACACAGTGAAGGACAAATGATTTTTACTCTAGGTATGACCAAAAAAGAAAAATAAACACATCAAGAAAATGACATGAAAAAACTAAGAAAATGAGTATTTTCTTCCAAACACATCTTGATTTATGAGCCTAAAACGCAAACCGTTGCATCAAAGTGCCACACCAAAGTCATTTCAATTTGCTGCTTCACAATTTATCTCCTTCGATAGGTATGGGCTCATGAACAAAAGCAGTTTCCTAAGCGCCGGGGGGACATTTAAGAAGAGCACATAAGCCCGCTGAAGCGCTCTGATAGATTGTCTTCTCGCGCAATGACAAAACAAAATGTGTTTTCTTCCACTGCAGTTTGAAGAGAATTGGAAGGCTCTATTTAACCGGCAGGTCACCCTTGCACTCTTGTCGCCTAGCATGCCGGATGGACGCTTTAATGAGTGTCGCCCCGAGCACGTACGTGGAGCGGACCTGGAATAACAAGGGATTTAAAATGCATACGCTGCGAAATATGACTCATGAGCACCGCAAAATGAATGACCTGACTTTGAGTGTGAGCAAAAACAGTTTGTAAATGAGTTGTAAGAAAGGGGACGGGCCGCTGAACCATCGATCATAAATTGATTTTTTTGCTGTAAAACATGCCGCTGTTGAGTTGGTCATGTTAGTGTTACTACTCAAGCAAACCATTACATATAGGGGAGAAGAAAAACTTGGCATTTTTGACAGATTACACCGGTTTTGTGACATGAAGATATTTATGAAAATATAGGATTTTATAATAATATACACCAAAATATGGGCAACTGATTCGCTGTGGCGACCCATAAAGGGAAAAACCGAAAGGAAAAGAAGAAGAGTGAGTTTAAAAAAAGTAAATACCGTAATTTCCCGAATATAAGTCGCACCCGTGTATAACGCGCATCCCAAATTTACTTGTAAAATCTAGGGAAAATTATTGTACCCATGTATAACGCGCACCCTAATTTTAGCACCACTAAATAGAAGAATACAAGAAAACAGAGCTCTTGTACAGATACAGAAATGTCATTTTACTGACTGGTGAAACAGTACAAGCATAGCACACTGGTAGTTCAAAACATTACTGTAAACTGACAATATTTACTTACCAGAATCCAGGAGAAAACAAAACAGATGTGACTTTTCTTTTAAAGGCTGCTGTATAACTTGCTCGTTTCATCATGATGAATAAATGTTTCTTCCATGGATTGATACGGTAAAATGAAAGTGGGGACTGAAGTCGGAAATCGGAACGAGCGCATCGCTGTTGACTAACGAGAGGAACTATTGTTATTTGGGTTTGAGTTTCCCGAGAGACAGATATAATTGATCGACACAGGAAGTCTGTGTAGTGTCATGTTTGTTATGGTCCGAGTTGCCGAGTTGCAATAAACGTTGACTCAAATGAGTTCAAGAAACTAAATTCTGTGCTTTACAAAGAGTGAAAAAGTGCAGAATTTAACCCAGACGAAATCATTCGACCAATCAGAGTGAAGTATTACCGAAACAAAATAGTGACGTCATGTACCGTAATGGTCGGCAACGGATCGCCGCATACGTTTTCTTCAACACAACATGGCCATGTAAATAAAAAAATCGGTCTTTATGTACATATATATAATATTTATATATATTTCGGTCTCCATCCCTGTACACGTGTATAATGCGCACCATGATTTTACAAGTTGATTTTGGGGAAAAAAAGTGTGCGTTATATTCGGGAAATTACGGTAACAATAAAATTTAGAGAGTTAAAAAATTGAATGCAATAGTGTACCACACGAATGCTATTTTTAGACCATGACGTCGCTTCGTAAAGCGGAACACTATAGTCATGTCCTCGCATACAAACCATTCAACAATATTTCTGCTAGTTTTCTCCAGTAATCTTTCAAAAACTAACATGCCGATCAAGCACTGCTGATATGGAACTTGTAGAAATGACTCTAGACATTACAACGGATGAAGGATGTTTTCTTCGTACGTTTCCCTAAACCAAAAACTCGGAGGAAAAAATGTGAAGAATGGATCAACATTTAACGCCAGCAAGGTGAAGCTATTCACATTTCATATGAGGTAAACATTGCATTGGGGGGCATGGCCCTTCAGAGGATAAAGAGGTAAGCCATTTTGATATTTTTTACTTATGTTTTAGTGTGGCATTTTGCTGTGCTGCTTGTCTGACAATGAAGAACCTGAAAAAATTAAAATGGTATCTGACTGCCACTGTTACCTTTTCTGTTGTAAAATAAAACAACTTTAGTAAGGGGAAGTGCAAATAAATTATAGAATTCAGATTTGTTATTGACTCATTTGCTCCCAAAAATGTATCAATACGTTCGTTCTATTTTTAATTGTTTCAGTGTCCCAAAAGCGTATTTATATGTCTTTTACGTTTTTTTTCACAAGAGACATCTCTAGGTTCTGATGCAACTTTGCTCCAAAGCACAACGCTGAAAATCCATTTTAAAGCAATAAAACTGGCCACTGGAAGGCAGTAGCGTATTTGGTAAGACCCGCAATCTGATACAACGGAACGAACGGCCGGGCCGCACAGCCAGGGTGCCGGCAGAAGACGACCGAATGGACGACCAGGACGCCAGGCGCGGGAAGTCCGAGCAGGATAGATTGTTGAAACAGGAGAATGTCATTGTCAGTGGCGTAAGAAAAAGGTGTCGATAAAAAAGCTAAGGCTAAGCTTAGGTCGGCTCGTTTCTTTTTTCCGTCTTTTTCAGCCCACGACACTTAAGCCATCTCTTTAACTGAACATTTGTATGTTCTTCCACATCTTTACCAGTGAATTTGGCATCAGGGACATCATTTTCGGACTGAATTGGTAGGTTTAGCTCTGTAAACATCTCCTTCGTACATTATTTCCATTCATTTACTATTTACCCTTAGCGACAGTTGCTAACGTCATGAATATTAATGAGCTGAAGTGACGTTCACGGTACGCCATTGATAGTGCTACACGTCCAATCCATTTTGACTGAGAGAGGTTGGCAGTGGGTGATCCAAAGGGATTGGACCAGTGGCGGACAAATGTGAACAGGGCCCGGATGCGATGAGCATAAATGGGACCCCCTGAGTGAATCATCCAATGGAGGGTGGGTGCAAGTTACATTTTTTTTGCGGACCCCTCCAGACAACCGGCCAAGCGGAATTGGAGGTGGGCTGGCAGAGAGATTTTAACACCTTAAACACTATATTACAGCTCCTCACATCATCTTACCTTTCTGTTTGACCCTCCTCTCGCCCAACCATGCCCACTTTACGCCCGCAAACTGAGCCCCTTAGAAGCCTGGGCCTCCAGCACCACCCTAATTTACGCCCTTGCATTAGACGTCTAACACTGTTTTTGGCACTGAAACTAGGGCTGTCAAAATTATCGCGTTAACGGGCGGTAATTAATTTTTTAAATTAATCACGTTGAAATACTTGACGCATTTAACGCACATGCCCCGCTCAAACAGATTAAAATGATAGCACAGTGTCATGTCGACTTGTTGTGTTTTATGGTGTTTTGTCGCCCTCTGCTAGTGCTTGGATGCAACTGATTTTATGGGTTTCAGCACCATGAGCACTGTGTAATTATTGACATCAACAATGGCGAGCTACTAGTTTATTTTTTGATTGACATTTTTACAAATTTTATTAAAACGAAAACATTAAGAGGGGTTTTAATATAAAATTTCTATAACTTGTACTAACATTTATCTTTTAAGAACTACAAGTCTTTCTATCCATGCATCGCTTTAACAGAATGTTAATAATGTTAATGCCATCTTGTTGATTTAAACAATTACAGTACTTATGTACAGTATGTTGACTGTATATATCCGTCTTGTGTCTTATTTTTCCATTCTAACAATAATTTACAGAAAAATATGGCATATTTTATAAATGGTTTGAATTGCGATCAACTACGATTAATTAATTTCTAAGCTGTGATTAACTCGATTAAATATTTTAATTGTTTGACAGCCCTAACTGAAACATTAACAATCACAGCCAGTTTAAAAGGAATTGTTAATGGCTAGCATTGAGTTAATAATAAACCATAGGCTACCATTGACGGTGCTAGATGTCGATTCCTTTTGAATTGTGAGGCAGCAAATGAACGGAAGTTCATTCACTGCCACCCTCCCCTTTCAAATAGATTGGACGTCTACGAGTGATAAACTCATTTTAAAAAGAAAGACGTGTGTAGCCTCTTTCATTTTGTAAATGCATAATAAAAGATCAATATTTTGTGGACTTTGAAAAATCTGACAAACCCTCCAAAATTGTTGGCACTCCAGATTGTCTTTTTAAAAATGGCTGTCATAGTTAAGAGACTTAGCACTGGTATGTATTCAAATGTTTGCCCACTTATAATTCAACCTCAGTTTCATAACGATGCTTCATTTCCATGCTGACTAAGTGGTTCTGACACCAAAAGCACATAACATTGACTGTATTCATGCATCTCACGCATTATTCGTCTTTGTAAAATTCAAAGCGCTGATGATGACACACTACTTCTGCATATAGCCCAGGCAAGTGGTTTAAGTGACTCACCACAGTTAATTGAGGCGCGGCATCTATTTTGCCACCTAATTGAAGATATAGGTTTTATTTACTCCATGAGCAGTTTTATTTTGACAAGTCCGAAAATGAGCTGCCGGCTAAGAGTTGTGAGCTACGTGGCGTCCAAGAGAGTCACGCGTAACTCAAACTTTACGAGTATGACAAGGTGAAGTGGAGTGATTGCTTATGTACGACCTCTGCGCAGCCACCTGGACCTTCTCAAACTTTAAGGGGGGGGGGGTATGAGGGCATTTGCGCCGTTGGAGTGACGAAGGTGATCAGGGGTGCAGGGAGGGCTGTGATAAAAGAAGCCAGGGTGGCGATCAAAGGCGAGAAAATGAAATGGCGTTTGACCTTGGCCGATGCTGGCGAGTGACGGCTTACCGCAGAAGTGCAAAGTACTTTTGGTACCTGTGAGATTTGCCTGGTGGCTGCGGTACTTAACGGATGGGGAGGAGTGCGGCAGAGAGATCAGGTGGGCGGAATGAGAGGCGATGTAACCCGTCCAATCCCGGCAAATAATCTAATAATATTGCAGGCGTACGTGTGGAACACGAAGGTGGCATATGGTATCACTTTCATTCCACATCAAGTGATTGCTCCTGATGTGAGGTAATGGGCTCTGTAAATTGCCCGAGCCAGCCGTATGCCACATTAAGATCCTCAGGAGTAATCTCCTTCCATAACACAACCCTTCCTCACCCCGGTCCTGAAACTGGGCTACATATGCAAATGGAAAATAAATAATTCAAGCGCTCTGCATTTCCTCACATTTCGCGCCAGCCGTGTTGGCGGGAATATGGAAAAAGTGGAGAAAATTGTGCAGAGTCCATTTACCTGGGATGGTCTGTCAGCTTTTGTCGTACCTTTAGATGTTTTATTATTATTGTTGTTGCATCAGTGGCTAAGTTAAGATTTAAAGTAGTATTCGATGAACTCAAAACTCTGTGCACATTTTATGAACTAGCAGCGGACTCTCAAGTAGCAAAGTGAGTTCATCTTTAACTAAACTTGCACAAAGACAATGTTGGAGCTCAGTGCAGTTTAGCTAGCTAGCTATCTACGCTGTTTTTTTTTTGTTTTTTTTTGTAATTCTACCTAAAGGGGGAGCTATAAAAATGTCACTATATTTGTCGAGACAGTCTTTATGACTTGACAGTAGTGCATGATAAAATTAATGTGTAAAAAAAAAAAAAAATAATAATAATCTTTTGAAAGACAGCGTTTTGCCTCGCAAGTTGCAAATTGTTTTCCTCGCACTTCAGGACCCACATGTTGGGTACAAAAATTTGTCTCCAAACTGATAACACTGTGCTATTTCACACTTCAAAATGAATACAATGCTTGTCTACAGTATCAAGGTGACAGGCTGTTGCAATAAACTGCAAAAAAAAAATTCAATTAACTAGAAGGAATGGCCATGAATGCTGAATGTTCCGTTGAATACTCGAGACAATTTTTTGCTATCAGCCTCTTCCAGTAAAATGGATTGGATTTCCTGCGCCATCAATGCAATCGGAAGGGTTAAATGAGTGCCCTGTGAAGGGCTAATGCCATGAAGTACCGTATTGGCCCGATGTATAAAATAATGTTTTTTGCATTGAAATAAGAATGAAAAAGAGGGGGTTGTCTTATATTCGCGGTCTAGATAATATACCCATTCACGACGCTAGATGGCACCAGATGTCATTGAAGCAATGTTCTGTCATGACAGATCTCAGCTACTCTCCCCATTCACGACGCTAGATGGCATCAGATATCACTGAAGTGATGTTCTGTCATGACAGATTTCAGTTACTCTCAAGTTTAACCAGTTTGCATTATTGTATTGCAATGTTTGTCCTTATTCAGATTTGTTTCAAGATTACAGTTACAGTTAGACTTCACTTTGATGGTTAATGCAGTTATTGCAATTTTGCTGTTTTATCACAATAGATTGGTTTATTTACATTTAAAAAATCAGAGGCCATTCATTTACGAAAGTGATTGCACTTTAGTTCACATATTTAAATGTTCATATTAGGGCTGTCAAAATTATCGCGTTAACGGGCGAGAACTTATTTTTTAAATTAATCATGTTAAAATATTTCACACATTTAACGCACATGCCAAGCTCAAACAGATTAAAATGACAGCACAGTGTAATGTCCACTTGTTACTTTTATTTTTTGGTGTTTTGTCGCCCTCTGCTGGCGCTTGGGTGCGACTGATTTTATGGGTTTCAGCACCATGAATGAGCATTGTGTAATTATTGACATCAACAATGGCGAGCTACTAGTTTATTTTTTGATTGAAAATTTTACAAATTTTATTAAAACGAAAACATTAAGAGGGGTTTTAATATACAATTTCTATAACTTGTACTAACATTTATCTTTTAAGAACGACAAGTCTTTCTATCCATGGATCGCTTTAACAGAATGTTAATAATCTTAATGCCATCTTGTTGATTTATTGTTATAATAAACAAATACAGTACTTATGCACTGTATGTTTAATGTATATATGTCTTGTGTCTTATCTTTCAATTCCAACAATAATTTACAGAAAAATATGGCATATTTTATAGATGGTTTGAATTGCGATTAATTACGATTAATTAATTTTTAAGCTGTAATTAACTCGATTAAAAATTTTAATCGTTTGACAGCCCTAGTTCAGATATTAGAATTTGAATGAGGCGAAATAACATGCTTTTTCTCTCAAATATATTGTTATAATCATTTGTTTCGGATGTACTGTAATTGTTTTCTGTATAAAAAATAATTTGTTCAAAAAGCCTTTTTTCAAACTTGAGCCTTGAAAAAGAGCGGGTCGTCTTATAATCAGGGCTGTCTTATATTCGGGCCAATACGGTAGTATCTAGTTGTTAGCGTTTCTTCAAACCGGTGTTGTTTTCGTTAACAATAATGAAAACGTTTCACAGACGAACATTTTTTTTATGATGAAGACGTGATGACAAGGAGCTAAAAAACATGTCTTGGGTGACTGTACCATAATGAGATGATTGTCAGTTTTAGTCTGACGAGACGGAAATGTGACATACCTTTCGCTCATATGTTCACAATGCGTGACTTTTGCTTATTCTACGTGTGGTTAGTCAGCCTGCCTCCTAGCCGTGTTTGGTCGTGTCACTCATGTGACATGTACAGCACGCGCCCCAACCTTCATCCAAGACCGTGCACACAAAGGTGACAGGTGATAATTGCAGTAACGGCACAAGTACATACTGTATGGTCATGTTTCAAATACAATCAGACCAAAAGAAGAAAGGAATGAGAATTATTATTATTGCTCTGTGGGGAAACAGTTACTCTGAAACGGCACCTGAACGTTTATTTACATTCATTAACATTTACTCAAAGGTATGTTTTAACAAGTCATTTTAAGATATCCTTGATATACAATTTCTTTTAACAAATAATCAGTAGTAATTAGGGCCTGAGCACCAAGTAATGTGAGAGCCCTAATTGGTTGATCAATGTAATTATAAGACATTTGTTATTACTACATTTTAGGCCCATTACAACATGCCTCTGTGTGTTGCCATGATGACGCTTTGTTCACCATTAAAAGGAAGTAGATTTCTTCTGGGACTTAAGGCTGAGTTATGCTTCTGCGGCAGACCTACGCCATCAAAGCAGACCCGATTTCCGACCCTCTGCCGTAGCCTGACGTGCAGCTCCACAAAATTCTGACTACGCGTCGCACCAACGCGTGGTGAAGTGACGCAAATAGATTGTCATTGGTCCCTTGTTTGCGGTTCAGTGCAAAAACAACATTCTTGCGCTCACGACCACCTCCGCAACCGTCTTCTGTGTCGCCTGTGCCTCAACTTTTGTATGATCAACATTTGTTGTTCAATGTTGATGAACTGAAGATCCACATTTAAGCGTTCCAGCTCCGTTGGCATTGTTGTGTAATCGGAAGAAAACTAGAGGGAGTCGACAAGAGTCCCCCAAAACCGTACAAACACAACGCCACACCCCTCTAGTGGCTTAGCGGTGAATAACGGAGCAACACGTTCCCTTGCCGCAGAACTATCGAATGCTCATTGACGCCGTAGTCACTAAGTCGTCACCGCAACGCAGAAGCATAACTCAGGCTTTAGGCAGCTTATACAGCCGCAAAATTTGGCACAGTTGGTCGAATTGGTCCAATTAGAAGATTTATTTTGGTTTTGAGTAAGGGCGTGGCTGCACAGCTCAGTAAGCCTCCATTTTTGCGTGACCCTCTTCAAGCAGTTTGTTTTTACCTAGGTGTGTGAATTTCTCATCTCAGGTTATGCAAAAACATCTCTGTCAGCAATGCTCACAACACAAAAGTCGTTTCACACAAACAAAAAAAGGGGAATTTCGAGCACTTGGTAGTTTCTCATGAGATGATGAGAGTGGGTGAATCTGTCACCACCCTGACCTGCGTGCTATTAGAGTTGTGTGACGTCGGAGTTTCGCCCAACTGCAAGGGCCTGTTCAGTCCTGCTTGCAGGCCTAGTTTTAAAATATATTTTCCACACTTTTGGTTTAAATGGAGCGCCAAGTTCAGGCTAATATTTTAACATGTTTGCACTGCTAACTTCAGCACGTAAGCCGATGTTACTGAAAGAACATTTGGGCATATTTTAATCACACAGCACGTGTGTCAACCGGAATTTGGAATGTCTCTAACATATGCACTCATCTGTCAACGTTAAATCAAAATCGTTCGAAATCTTTTTTTTTAGTCTAAAACCTTTGAATTTTTACACACCAAAATATTTTGAGCATTCCTTGAATAAAACTAGAAAATAACTTTTTGAGTATTCATCTATGAAAACTAAGAGAAAAATTACTCTGATAAGACTAAGTATTTTGTTCTAAAGACTAAGGGGAAAATTTAAAGGGCTGCCAAAAACAACCCTACTTCAAACTAGTGACGAGATTTGTCGTTCACTTGAGCAAACGAATCCATTCCGGTTCGTTCAGTAAAAAGATTCGTTCAAACAAATCGTTCAACGAATCGTTCGCCCCCCTCATCTCCCTCCCCGCCCAAACGAATCGTTCGGTTACTGAACGGGAAGTGACGTTGCCGAACGAATCACCAAAGACCGCTTCGCAGTATAACTGAACGGGAAGTGACATTGCTTGGTCCCTCCCTCTCTTGCACATTGACCACTCGTCGTAGTTTCAGAAATGAGTGACAGGCGATATCATTCTGCTCTCAGAGACAGCCTCGTCTCTCTCCCGCTGCTGCAAAAGCGAGGGAGAACTTCCGCGTCGTCTGTCCTAGTTCTATGGGCTCAAAGTCATGGCTCGTGCTTGCATTTCGATTTAGGACACGGTTAAACATTTTCCTTTTGTGAGGGGAGTAGGGGGCGTGGGCGCACGGACTTTCTTTAGCAGGTTCTTGATCACACATACATATACAGCATGTTTGCTGTCACGAAAATAAAAATACATCGAAAGTTTAATTTCTGAATATGGAACGACCAACATATCATATTTACATCTCGCTCTGTTGTATTTTTGTTTTTTAGTATTAAGATGATCGTGTTGAATTTTTGCACTGGTATTAATAAATAAAATAATCCGGTCAGCTCCCCTGTCGTCCCCGCATCTCAGATCGTCAAATGCTGACGAGAAATAATTGTTAGCTCTTTACGATGTCGCCTTTCTACTCTCATTAGTCTGTTAAGAAAAATGTAGACATATTGCGACATCTCCCGTGTCTGCGTGCGTTGTTTTGGGCGCTTGAGTAGCACATGATGGACGGATTGACATAATTTGTCAAACCAACCAACACCCGACACGCTGACACGAAAAAAAAAAATAAAACACTCGGGGGAAAATTGACATGTATATAGTTTCATTGCAAATCAGTATTATGGTGATCCTACTAAATTTTTTTTTCTGTGCACATATGAGGTAAATATCGCTGCCATGAAGCCTCCATATAGTGACAGTTCTCTGCCCGCTTCACTGCCGTCACGCGACCGCAGCTCAGCTTTTGCTTGCCTCGTAGCTACCCGTGTTTTAAATTACTGTAAATTTGATAGTATGTCGTCATAGGCAGTCACGAGTTTGTTGAGAAAAGTACTACTCTAAACAATGCTCGCTAGATTTGTGTGGTGTTTTTGTCTGTTTGAGCAGCATTTGATAGGCTCCACGTTAACAAATATGTGACAAAGTCATTTCCTTTCATTTTCTGATTCATTCACCGCATAGTCATTACTGGAAAATCAAGTTAGCAGCAAGCTAGGTCAGGAACCGGAGGACCGAGTCACTGAACGGGAAGTGACAAAACTCAGTCTTGCCCCCCTGCCTGCACGCTGGCTGCTTATTGGCCACACGTGGACGTGAGTGACAAACGCCCTGATTCTGTTTCCGGTCCCTCCCCTGCCCGCGATGAGGCTGGCGTCTGATTGGTCGTGTGCGATGTCAGAAGACGCTGCCGCTTGCTCAACGCCCTCCCACGCAGCGAACAAGCACCACCTTCATAGAACGAATCAGTGCAGATGATGATTAGTTCGGTCTCGTTCACCAAAACAATTCGTTCAAAAAGAACGAATCGTTCGCGACCGATACAACACTACTTCAAACATATAAAATGGCCTTATGTAAAACTGGTCCATGGAACTGAAAAGTTGACTGCTGCTCAAAATCGTCCATTGTTTCAAACCAGAGTGCTTCTTTTGCACAAGTATATACTAGTCCTCAACTAGCAGTTGTTATACTAGTTCTCAAAAAATTAGCATATAAAGTTCATTATTTTCTGTAATGTACTGATAAACATTACACTTTCATATATTTATATACAGTTTTGCAGAAATGACTGCTTCAGTGCGGCATGGCATGGAGGCTACCAGCCTGTGGCAGTGCTGAGGTGTTATGGAAGCCCAAGATGCTTCGATAGCGGCCTTAAGCTTATCCACAGTGTTGGGTCTGGTGTCTCTCAACTTCCTCTTCACAATATCTGACAGATTCTCTATGGGGTTCAGGTCAGGAGAGTTGGCAGGCCAATTGAGCACTGCAATGCCATGGTCAGTAAACAATTTACCAGTGGTTTTGGCACTGTGAGCAGGTGCCAGGTCGTGCTGAAAAATGAAATCTTCATTTCCATAAAGCTTTTCAGCAGATGGAATTAGGAAGTGCTCCAAAATCTCCTGATAGCTAGCTGCATTGACCCATAAACCAACACCAGCAGCTGACATGGCACCCCAGACCATCACTGACTTTGGTTACTTGACTCTGGACTTCGGGCTTTTTGGCATTTCCTTCTCCCCAGTCTTCCTCCAAACTCTGGTACTTTGATTTCCGAATGACATGCAAAATCTGCTTTCATCTGAAAAAATTACCATGGACCACTGAGCAACAGTCCGGTGCTGCTTCTCTGTAGCCCAGGTCAGGCGCTTCTGCCGCTGTTTCAGGTTCAAAATTGGCTTGACCAGGGGAATGCGGCACCTGTAGCCCATTTCCAGCACACGCCTGTGCACGCTGGCTCTGGATGTTTCTACTCCAGACTCAATCCACTGTTTCTGCAGGTCCCCCAAGGTCTGGAATCGGCCCTTCTCCACAATCTTTCTCAGGGTGCGGTCACCTCTTCTGGTTGTGCAGTGTTTCCTCCCACTTTATCCTTCCCACTGAGGTGCCTTGATACAGCACTCTGGGAACAGCCAATTCGCTCAGAAATGTCTTTCTGTGTCTTAGCCTCTTGCTTGAGGGTGTCAATGATGGCCTTCTGGATAGCAGTCAGGTCGGCAGTCTTGCCCATGATTGCTGTTTTGAGTAATGAACCAGGCTGGGAGTTTTTAAAAGCCTCAGGAATCTTTCGCAGGGGTTTTGAGTTGCATTGATTCAGATGGTTAGGTTAGTAGCTTCTTTAGAGTACCTTTTCATGATATGCGAATTTTTTTGAGATTTTTGGTTTTACTTGAATTTTTTGCCAAAATCATTAATATTAAAACAATAAAAGGCTTGAACTACTTCAGGTGTGTGTAATGAGTCTAAAATACATGAAAGTCTAATGTTTATTAGTACATTACAAAAAATAATGAACTTTATCACAATATGCTATTTTTTTTAGAAGGACCAGTAGATAACTGACAGGTGATTAACCCGCGTTTCGGCCATAGTCAGCTAGAATACTGTAGGTTCCAACTCCCATGCGGCCCTAATTAGGACCCTGCACTATAGAAAACGGATGGTTGGATTGGTTGTAAATGTCAAACAAGTCATGCTACCAAACAGCTAACATGACGACACCACAAAGAGCCGCTTGAACATAAAAGTGTCGCCGGCCTGAGAGCTCACATATACGTGCTTCTTTTGTGGTCAAACAAAGAGAAAAGAAGTGTGTTTCATTAACAGGTATGAGTGGCATGTCTCGGCTCCCTACCTCCATCAGACTAATTAGGTTTTCCAGTGCTGTGTATTAGCTTCTGTCTTCAAAGCTGATAAAAGTCTTGGAGAACTACTTCGGGCAAGAGTGTTGACAAGGGATTTGCAGTGTCTTCGGCGTGGCGGTATTAAACGTGGGGTGACCTTGTCATGGATCCACTTGTCGCATGTGAAATAACTCGATCGTCTCTTGTCAAAACTGAGATTTGGCTCCCTCTAGTCAGCCTCGGATTAGGTGTGCTGTTACAATTCGGAGCCTCTCCGACTCTATCTTTACGACCTCGACTACTGGGAGCCCGAGATAGCGAGCGGGATGATGCAAGGACAGCTTAGACAAGTAATTTTGCCTTTAATTGCTTCCGTCTCCCGTGAGGCCCATTGCTTAAGCGCTGAAAACTGTTGTTGTTTTCCTTCTCATAATCTTTGATTATATGAAGGTCAGCGTTTTTTGTTTTTTTTCTGGGTTTTTATTTTTTATTTTTTTTGGACTTGGCGTCTTACTGGAAAATTGAAAGCAGGTAGAGATGAAATACTACTACCGTGCATTGTGAGAGCAAGCTGCCCTTTTAGACGTCCACCGCAGCTACTTTAAACTCCATTCTTATTCATCGGCCTTTGAATTCCTCCTTTTTTCCGTACAGCTTAGTCCTCATTTCCCCAGCTTGTATCAATAGTGTCATTATGTGGGGTTTTATCTGGCTAATTAAGGCTTCATCTTTTTGGGCGATCTCTCGGAGGACACGGATTAAGCTTCTCTATCTCGACAACCGAGCCACGGCGGGGTCGGCTAGGCCTGATCCGCCATGTCGACTATAGACCGGAATGAGACAGTGATAGGATTGCTGCTCCTGTTTCAGTTCAATTCAACTTAAATGAGAAGGTTGACCACAGGAATGAAAGGAAATGTTGATAATTGGGAAAATTTTTCATCAGGGCTTAAACCTGACAACCAGATTCGGCAAATGACCCTGCAGTTATCTTTGACTCTAATAGGAAATTAATGTCACCTAATAATTATTTTTGTACCATTACTGAGGTGGGTACCCCCAGTTTGGTCTGTTTGCCTGTTGTTCTTCTGTTTTGTCCTGTCCACAGTGAGGGTTAATGTAGACCTTTATAGGACAGGTGACTGGTCATTTTAAAAAAAAATGTCATTTTCTATGTCATTTATGGCACTGGACTTTCATGATATTTAATTCATTGCCTGCCATTGACAACAATAGATATCCAATTCGTTTAAAATGGGAGGACTGGCTGTGAAGGCAAGGCAAGGCAATTTTATTGGTATAGCACAATTTAACACAAGGCAATTCAAAGTGCTTTACACCACATGAAGGTAAAAAAAAATCACCTTAAATCAAAAGAACGTTAAAACAGAGGCATTTAGTGTAACAATTTAACAATTATTAATCTGGAGTAGGGCTGCAGCTATCGAATATTTTAGTAGTCGGTTAATCGATGGACTACTAGGTAAAACACTTGAGCTGAGCCTCAAACGATATAATTTTTTTTTAAATGAGGATCTATGTACAACAAAAGAACAATTGGCTAACTTACATAGAAAAAGTCTGCTAGCTTAAATGCTATAAAATGCTTACGGTTATTTTTTACAATGCTCTTAACATATGGTTCAGACACATATTCCCACAAAAAACCATTAAATAAACCTGTAAACTAAATTATGCATGCATTAAAAACATTAGCTCAAACAAAAACTTAGCTTACATTGGTCTTAACATGGAGCAGTTGGATTCAGCCATGTGAAAAGAGGCAGACCAGAGGGCAGTGTATCCACCCTAGTCAATAAAACTAAATGCAAACACTTTCAAAATAAACCATTACAACAGCACTTTAATTGAACGAATACTCGAAGCAACAAAATTGAATTCAAATATTTTTTCTAATCGAATACTTGAGTAAATCGATTAATTGTTGCAGCACTAATCTGGAGTTGCACGCAGTCTGTCTAATCTTTAGTACGTTGTGTGTAAAGAATGCTGCGAAATCATTACAAGACACCTCAGATACAAATTTCTGAGGTAGTGATGCTTGTGGGATCGTCAGTATGGCAACCACAGAAAATAGTTTGCGGGTATTATTGTTGTTTCTACTAATGATGTCTGGAAAACGTGGGCAGGCAGGTGGTGTGGACCCGATTGCAGGGAAACAAAAGGCAGCAAGGCAGGTGGCGGTGAACTCAAAAAACGTTTTAATAATAACTAACCAAAAGAACAAAGTACAACCAAAAGGACTGGGGATCAAAAAGGCAATATTGAAACCAAAACTTACTTAATCGGAGGGACCGGTACACTAGGGCTTGGACAGGACTTGAATTTGACATTGACATAGACAATGACGCAACAACAAGTGAAAAGAAACTGGGAGCTTATATACACACAGAGACGAGGGGTAACGAGACAACGAGGAACAGATGGGCGACAAGAAGGATGCAGGTTGGCGATACACTAGGAGCAGGCAAAACAGGTGAAATCAATGGGCAATCACAGGAACACACTAGGAGGGAACCAACACAAAACCTAACAAATGATCTGAAAAATATGACTGTCTTGCATTTTTCAGTTCCTGGTTGTATTTGCGAAGACTCTCTTTGAAGATATCATAAAAAAACCTGGAGTTTGTTTTTTCGTCACCTGCGTTCTGCACGTCTGCAATCTTGCTTTTGTTTTATAGCTAGTGTAGCATTTCTCCAGAGTGACCTCTTCTTTCTTGACAAAGTTTTTGTATTAATTGGGGCAATAGTGTCAATAACAGTCATCATGCTGGAGCTGAAACTGTTTGTCAACCGGAGCTGTTGTAAGAGTTGATGGTGATGCATTGGCCTAAGTGAATAACGCAAGTGTTATCATTTATGTTATGCTTCCTAATCACCTCTGTTCCCCTTTTCAGAGGATGGACAATGGTGGTCATTTTAAACAGAATGCAGTAATGATCAGAAAGAAAGTGTCATTCACTGTAACCTCAGAGATGTTAAGACCTTTGGATATTATTAAATCCAGTATGTGCCCTCTATTATGTGTTGGAACTGTGACATGCTGAGATAAACCAAATGTATCCAAAATATTTAAAAGCTCTCTAGCATATCCTTCTTCAGGATTATCAACATGAATGCTCATCTTTCAATGCCATTGATGGCACTGGACGTTCAATCCATTTTGAAGTCCAGCAGCGATCATTCTCTGGCAATTTCTCCCTGTCAAAGTGGATTGCACCTTTAGCACCATCAATGGCATCCAATGCGTTAAGTGAGTGGCCTATGAATGGTTAATAAAAATTATTTCAGCACTGAAATTTACCCCTGTAAGAGTATCAGTGCGGGTCTAAAGACATTTTTATGACTGCTTTCAGTACATTCTTGAATTTTTTATTGACAGAACAGTATGGCATTGATTGTTGTTAAATATGAAGCGCAATTTACATTCACATTATTTTAGAAAATACTGTGCAAAAGAAAGGCTTTTTCCGACGAGGATGAGCTAAACATTTCCAGTTATACTTTAAATATTTGTATGATAGAGGAAAAAAGCCCAGCTGAGGTTAAGACGAAGACGTGACACAATTCTCAACAATCAATTTAATAACTTATTAATCCCTGGTGTGCAAATTCAGCAATAGTTGTACAAACATTGAATTTCAGTGATACTACACGACCTGCATTATTTTAACATGCTTGATCCATTTTCCTCCTTTTTGTCTTGGCAGCACCTTGATGAAGCAAACATCCCTCCATGCCACCGCGTCTAGTCGATAACCTGAAATCTAACCTGGCGTTTCCTCTTCCTGCAATTCTTCTCTCCTCTGCCCACAGTCACCATTTTGTTGTCTCTGTTCTCTGTCCACCAGCAGCTTTTAGGGATTTTAAACAGAGAGCTACATAACAAGCATTTTGGGAATAAAAAGTCTCATCCCCTCATTTAACCTAAAGCAAAGCCTCTGTTGACTCGAGTTGCATAATAAACAAAGTAAAAAGCTCCGACACTGATCTTATGAAAGTGGGCCATAATGGACTAAAAGCACATTCAAGCATTTAAATTAAGTGACACTCTTTTATACTTCGGCAGCATTTGAATACAAGTGTTGAATGAATGCTCATGGAATTGCGTTTTTTTTATATATAGCATATATATAGTATTTATTTATATATTTTTATATAAGCGATAAGCTGATAGGCGGAGTTTGACTTTTGGGGCAGTGTGGGCACAAGATGTTGATGACCCCGAAACACAGTGTCAGCAATAAAACTAACTTACAAGAATATTTATAATAATAAGTTGAAAATAAGCGTATTTTTTCCCCCATCATTTCTGCGGGGAATACTAAATCAGGCTGCTTTGGACAGCTATACTATATATATAGAATGTAAGATAGTACATAGGTTGCACTTTGGTGGAGCTCTTCAAAAATGTTATGGTTTGCAGTGGACCCGAACGACTACTCTGAACAGCAACAATAATTATCGTGGAGGTCGACCGATAGTGGATTTTCAAATGCCAATGCCAATACCGATATCTAAAAAAAAATTTTAGCCGATAGCCGATACTCAAAGCCCTTGTAAGTCGATATTTGATGCAAATATACTTCTTTTCAAAGCACGTAGATTATAAAAGGCTTTCTTTTTTTTTTAATTGCTTCAACAGCTTCAAATTTACAATGATGACCTGAGATTTAAAGGATTTATTCAGCCTAGTGCTACCAAACCAACAAACCCACCACTTCTTTGTATGATTAAACACACTCAGCAAGAAAAGTATATTACTTTATAATAATTAAGCCCACCAGGATGACACGACGAGATATAAACAAGTGACAGTGAGAGTTTAAAAAGAATGCTTGCCATGCTAAAGCTAATGCTAACGTGAATGCTACACTAATGCAACAAGTTACATTTAGTGTATGAGGATCACTCAGTAAACACCTTAAAAGGCTAAAGCAACATTGCATATTCTATCATGCAAGATAAAAAAAATCTCACAATATTTACAAATCAGGCAGGCATGAAGCTTCCTATAGCAGCCTGCCTTCAAGCTGCTGCAGGGTCCTTCCGTGGTCCTAATGTCAGTCAGCAGCAGCCGCAGATGCCCACACAGATGCCTGATCATAATCGTATCATAATGTATAAGGCCGATAATATGGTCAAGCTCTATATTATAGTTTGAGAGAATTTGAACTATTGTAAAGATTTTACTATCATGCAGTCATAGGTGGAGTTTGACTTTTGGGGCAGGGGGGGGCACAACATGTTGATGACCCCAAAACACAGTGTCAGCAAAAAAATAACTTACAAGAATATTTATAATAATAAGTTGAAAATGAGTGTTTTCTTTTTTTTGTTTGTTTGTTTCCCATCATTCTTGAGGGGAATTCTAAATCAGGCCTCTGGCAGGACAGCTATACTTTTCACCAAGATCGTCATCCATTGAATATGGTACACCCACCGGTGTCATACCAATGTAGTTACCTCAGTCAAAAATGTATCCCCTGGGCAGAGCCATATGGAGGTAGATTTGTGTCTTCATTATTTGATTAAAAAAAAAAAAGTTGCTTCAATCAAAAAAAAAAAAAGTTGCTTCAATCAAAATATATATTTTCAATAAGAAAAAAGTCACTTCAATAGAAAAAAAAATGTGTTTGAATGCAAAAATAAAATTGAAACAAAAAAAATCATTTAAACTGTATTTTTATTTGATTTTTTTTTTTTTTTGAAGCAACTTTTTTGATTGAAGTAATGTTGTTTTGTGTTTGGGCCACATTTTGGCCAGGACATTTGTGTCTTTATTATTCAATCAAAAATTAAGTTGCTTCATATTTAAAATATTTATATTTTCAAAAGAAAATTAACTTCAATCAAAAAAAAAAAAAAAAAAAAAAGAATTTCAAACAAAGAAAAAGAAAAGTTTTTGAATGAAAATTTGAGATTAAAAAATTTGAATTTGAACATTTAATTTTTCATTAAAGAATTTTTGCCATCCTTTTTGTGTTTGGGCCATATTATGGGTAGAACATTTGTTTCTAAATCATTCAATCCCCCAAAAAGTTGCTTGAATCAAAAAAATATATTTTTCCAGTCAAAGAAAAAAAATCATTTAAAAAATGAAAGTGCCACCACCCTATTTTTTATTTTTTTAAACAATATGCGAAGCAAATGACCGTCTAAGCCGGTGCCAGTCACGTGATCTGTTCAAAAAATAATTTTAACCCACTATAAAAATATCTTTTTTTTGTTCATTTCATTCATTTTTGTTGTTTTTTTCTTGCTTTACAACTTTTATATATATAGGAAAGTCAATTACATGCAATGACACTTTTCAGCCACCAAAGGGAGCCTAGCCCCACTGCCCCCCTTAAACTCCGCTTATGCATGCAGTGTATCTGTTTTAATACAGTGCAACTATAATAAACAGAAACATAGCAACATGATTACCTCTCTCCCTCGAAACTAGGCATTATTTTCATGCAGAACATATCTGCTATTGTATTGAGCCACATTACGCTGAAGCAGGCCTAGTAGGCAATTTTCTGAGTGAAGTACAGTACATCATTTTGATCCCTGTTATGAATTTCACTCATTGTCGTGCAAAATGTGACAACTCACTCTTTGTGTGTTCTACACGCACAAATAGTTGTTTATCAGTGGGGGATGATTAGCGCTGTGCTGGCAAATGAAAATATGCTGTCACATCTGCTCCACTGCAAACTTCCATTCAATTGCACAAAGCGCAACGGTGGCTCACGCTCACTTCGCTACGCTTCAGCGGGCACGAGTGATATTTTCCACAAGTGGGAACGAGGCCCACCTCTCGGATGCAGTGCTGGGGTTCAGAGTTGCGGTTCAAGGCTGACACTCTAAATGAGCACTCAACTGTCCAAGTAGGCTTGTAGAGTCGTAAAAGCGATGCTGTCATTTACACCAGATGTAACAGGAGGGGAGGGGGGAGAGCAGCAGGTGGATGACCCTTTATATTAGGCACACTAAGCAGAATATACATGAAAACAAACAAGCATGAACAGCGTATATACAGTATGACTGCCATAATTAATTAACTATTTTGATAATTGATTAATCATTAATTAATTATTCATCGTTAATCTAAAAATTGTTCCATCCTCTGTTTTGAGCCCTCATATTTGTAAAAATCCTTATTCATTGAATGTTATAAATGTGTTCCATTTTTTAATTTAAAAATAACAAGACATAGTTGTTCTTTATTTAAAAAAAGAATTTTAGAAATATTTTAAACGAAAAAAAGAAAAAACATAAGGAAAAAAAAAACATTCTCATGTGGATTTATAATTAATTTTAATTTAAAAAAGAAAAAATTAATTGCTGTAATTTTTGGACTATAAGACACTATATTTTTCCAAGCCTTTGAACTCTGCACCTTATAATCCAGTGCGATTTATTTAGTTAATAAATATCCTATAATAAAGATATTTGTGATTTGTAGTCAAGTGTTGTTTATACGTGAAAAAATTAGGGCTGTCAAAATTATCACGCTAACGGGCGGTAATTAATTTTTGTAATTAATCACATTAAAATATTTGACGCAATTAACGCACATGCCCTGCTCAAACAGATTAAAATGACAGTGTCATGTCCATTTTTTACTTGTATTTTTTTGTGTTTTGTCGTCCTCTGCTGGCGCTTGAGTGCGACCATCCATGAGCATTGTGTAATTATTGTCATCCACAATGGCGAGCTACTAGTTTATTTTTTGTTTGAAAATTTTACAAAGTTTATTAAAACGAAAACATTAAGAGGGGTTTTAATATAAAATTTCTATAACTTGTACTAACATTTATCTTTTAAGAACTACAAGTCTTTCTATCCATGGATCGCTTTAACAGAATGTTAATAATGTTAATGCCATCTTGTTGATTTATTGTTATAATAAACAAATACAGTACTTATGTACAGTATGTTGAATGTATATATCCGTCTTGTCTTATCTTTCCATTCCAACAATAATTTACAGAAAAATATGGCATATTTTATAGATGGGTTGAATTGCGATTAATTACGATTAATTAATTTTTAAGCTGTGATTAACTCCATTAAAAATTTTAATCGTTTGACAGCCCTGTTCTTTATTAAATTGTGTTTTAATTTTATTTATTTCAGAAATATGTTAAATAAAAAAAGTAATATGGAAAAAAAAAATCTCATATTGGCTTATCATAAATTAATTTAAATTAAAAAAGGAAAAAAAATAATTGCTGTAATTTTCGGACTACAAGCTACTACATTTTTCCCAGGTTTTGAACTCTGCGCCTTATAATCCAGTGCTGTTTATTTAGTTGTGAATCTCCTATAATAAAGACATTTGCAATTTATAGTGAAGTGTTGTTTATATGTGAAAAAAAAAAAAAGTTTTATTGTCAAATTTAATGGGAGTGGCTTACAGTTTGAAAATTACTGTAACTGAAAAAGCACATATTCTTTGATTTCTGTAGTCCTTGATAAAAGCAGACGATTATCTTTGTAATTAATCACAATAACATCTTTGCCAACATCTGCTTTTTCTTTGGAAAACATTGATAGTAACATAATATTCGCAATCAAACATTTCTCAGCGCTTCGTCTTAGGTTACAACGAGAATTTCAAGCTAAAATGTCAAGCCCAGAGTAATAGGACAGTAAAGAACATGATTTTAAAAAAGAGACCGGTTACTAATCACAAAAAAAAATAATCGGTGATTAATCAACTATCAAAATAATTGTTTGTGGCAGCACTAATATTCAGTATAGCTATATATGACCAGTTTTAGTGCCCTTGAGTGACAGTCAAAGGCAGCCACTGAGTTTAACATAGTGAGTAGTGAGCCAGTTTAGCAATTTCTAAGAGTTCATTCTCTCCTACTGAGAAAATGGCGCACAATGCCCGATAAAATAAAAGACCCAGTTGATTCAGCTACTTTTTGAGAGACTTTGAGCAGCAGAACCTGTCCCCCTTCACCCATCCATGCTGACCTAAGCCTCCCGCTCATGTTAAGACAAGATAAACACACTGATTTATTACATCTCAACTCATTTTTAAAAGGCTCCAAACTGTCTTACTGCTTTTATAGTGTGTTGTGAAAAAGCTAACAAAGCATACATGGCATTACAAAGCACATGGAAGCACTGTCAATTTAAATCTGCCTGGCAACAGTCACTGATTAGTCCTAATGCTCTGCATTCAAATGTCCCCCGCTGGGTGTGTGCTGAATAATCTTCACCATCAAAGAAACACCTCTCCAACCCTTGACCTGTGCACCTTACTCAAAATCAATGGCTTATTATTTTTTTAATGATGCGTCCTCTGAGGGGATACCAACTGATTTATGGCGGCGTTTGCATGGAAACACTATGAACTATGGGACACCGGAGGACGCCGCATTCAAATGAAAAATTTGAATACATCCTTAAGGAATGTTTAATGAACACGGTCAAGGCTGCTGGAGGTGTCGTCCTCTCAACATGCAGCACAATATGCAAATACACCCATAATGTGGAGTGAGCATTTGTGGTCTGAGTAAGAAGAATATATATACTGAACATTATAAATGCAATTTTGTGGCCATTTTGTATACCTTAGCCATTTCAATGACAAGAACAGTACAAATTGAGTGTGAAAATTACGCCCTACCTTAATTCCTTTTGTTTGTGCATGTATTTCTGATTGCAGCGAGCTTTGGTAGACGCCCCTCTCAGCTACTTTAAGTGAAAGCAGGTCACAGTGGGACATAGTTATTTATAATCACCATCAAGGTTTGGCATTTGATTGCTTTAGTCCGCCTGTTTACTTGATGGAACAACAATAAAAAAACAGTGTAGATTTCAAACAAAATGTCTGTTACCTTTTACGACAGGGGTCCCCAACTTTTTTTTTTTTCCCGGACCGGTGTTGTCAAATTTTGCACCCTTATAAAATTTTGCTCCCAAAGCTTTTGTGGCGTTGAAAAAAGCCCTCTTTTATATTCAGTTGGACTCTCAAAATTATCCAACGGTGCTAAAAAACTATTTACATCAGGGGTCCCCAAACTACGGCACGCGGGCCGGGCATAGACACAAATAGTGTTATTTATTTCCTGGCTTTTTTCTGTGAAGAACCCAGAGAGGGTTATTTGGTTATTATCTATTTAATTAATAGTATTATTATTATATTATATTATATTATATTATATTTAGGGCTGTCAAACTTATCGCATTAACGGGCGGTAATTAATTTTTTTCATTAATCACGTTAAAAATGTTTACGCAATTAACGCACATGCCCCGCTCAAAGAGATTAAAATGACAGCAGTGTCATGTCCACTTGTTACTTGTGTTTTTTGTCTCCCTCTGCTGGCGCTTGGGTGCGACTGATTTTATGCACCATGAGCATTGTGTAATTATTGACATCAACGATGGCAGGCTACTAGTTTATTTTTTGATTGAAAATTTTACAAATTGTATTAAAACAAAAACATTAAGAGGGGTTTTAATATAAAATTTCTATAACTTGTACTAAAATTTATCTTTTAAGAACTATAAGTCTTTCTATCCATGGATCGCTTTAATAGAATGTTAATGTTAATGCCATCTTGTTGATTTATTGTTATAATAAACAAATGCAGTACTTATGTACAGTATGTTGAATGTATATATCCGTCTTGTGTCTTATCTTTCCATTCCAACAATAATTTACAGAAAAATAAGGTATATTTTAGAGATGTTTGAATTGCGATTAATTACAATTAATTAATTTTTAAGCTGTGATTAACTCGATTAAAAATTTTAATCGTTTGACAGCCCTAATTATATTATATTATATTATATTATATTTATTTTATTTACTTTGGCTCCGTGAAGAATCCAGAAATGGTTATTTGATTGTGGCTTTCTGAAAAACAATACATTTTTACATTTCGGCACTCCTGCAATCGTCACACTTTTTCTGATACAAACTGACCCCGGCCCTTCATCAGAGAAGGGAAGGGTTATGTGGCCCTCACAGGAAAAAGTTTGGTGACCCCTGATTTACATCATAAACATACACGTGCAACACGAAAATGGCATAAATTAATGCTTAACGACACGGCAAAGTTGTTAAGTGAGAGAGCTGCGTGCAGTTGTTGTGTGCAGCTAACATGGCAAACGTAAGTTAATATTCCTTTCTTTAAAGAGAGTTTGTAGTGTGTACTTTGAAAACACAACTCACCCGCTGAAACTCCCGAAATGGGAGAGTGAGAGAAGAAGATGCAAAGTTGGAAATTGTAGCAGTTTTCAGTGTTCTCCTAGCGATGTCAGGATATTCCGAAATGACTTTAATCCAGAACCTGGGTAGAGTTGTTGTCTCAAATGTACGTTTAAGGTCGCCGTGATTTGCGATTTCTACAAGATGATATTCCTGTTGCACAGACATGCTCGAATCTAGAGCTGTCCCGACTAGTCGACATAGTCGACGTCATCGATGACGTAAATCCGTCGACAAGCACAACATCCCGTCGACGGTTAATGAAGGGTTAAAAAAATATATGCGTGGAAAGTTCAGAATATCGGACGCTTGGTATGCAAGCGGGGAAAGCGGCACAAAGCCAAAAAGTGCACCAGAGAGACCAAAATATTGACGTATTTTTAAAGAAACGAAGGAGGGTACACTGTTGTGTCCTGTCTCCTCAATGCCAAGCTTGGCTGCACGTCGGCCGTGAATGATAACAACAGGAGATTGTAAATCAATCTAACTAACTAATGACATGTTTTATTCAAGTTGCTAAGCCTGTCGCGATATGCAATGAGTCCATTTATCGCACGGTAAATAAAAATGAGGGCGGTCATTTTCGAGGCTGCGTTTTATCGCTGCGCGCGCGTGCATGCGTGCTGATGGCATATGAGACTCCAGTCCTTTTCTCACATCAACATGCTGTAGAATTAAAGTTCAGACATACAAAATAAGAAAACACATCTATATTAAACACTATATACGTTAGCATTGCTACATTGAGGTTAATGGGGAAAAAAGACGACCTACATTAGCCAACTATAAAACAGGCAGCCTTCTCCAAAACTTGCGGTTAACAGGTTACACTTCAAACATGAAAAATTGCTGGTTATAAGCATTTGCAGAAGGAAAAAAAAATCCATTACTGACTTGCCTGGCATGGCCAGACTGTTCTCCCTGTATTTTTCAAACACTGAGAGAAAAGTCTGGGACCCAGCCCATTAACGGCCTATCGGGCAGGTACAAAATCAATCGATAAATCAGATTCGTTTATTTGCGTGACGTGTGCTTAACGGGCAACGTCACTCTTGCGCGTAGAAAGTCGTCGCCACAACAACACAGATGGTGAACAGGAGAGCCGAGAATATGTTCCAATCCACGGTAAAATCAGTTTTAAATGACCAAAAACACATCGACACGAGTCACTGACAACAGTCTGTCTCGCGCTAGCCATGTTGAATAAACTCCGCTCTCCTCGTACGTTTACTTCCGCGCGCAAGTCCCTCGTCCTGCCCACGTCGTTTTACTAACGTCACGTCTGCCCGTCGCTGATTGAGCCACTCCGCTGTCTGTTTGCTGTGGCTTGCTCCGCCCTGGAAATTGTATCCGCTGAATGGTGGCCAGACTCAATAGCTGGAACAGCGGTGAGTCTGGTGTACCAGGCAAATTACTGACACCACATGCAATGACAAAAAGTGTTTTTTTTTGGCGGAGTGTAAAGCTTAAATTTGCGGTTTAGCGAACGTACTTCCGGTGAATATTTCAAAATAAAAGCATGACATGTTCATCATATAAATAATGATTTCTGGAGTTAATCCCACATACTTCAGAATTCAGATTCTACACTAAGAATACCTTTAAAATGACACCCTTTATGAAAAGTCTGATTGGCAATGAATAATTATTATAATTATTATAATACTATTATACATAGTAATATACTATAATATTAATGCTAGGCATTTTTTTAGGAATTGTTTTGAATCATGTTGGAAAGGCAAAGTCCGTGTTCTGAATCTGTTTACATTCCATTCTTTTGCACAAGTTAATTCTATCAGCATTTGAACTCATTGTTTATTCGGGATTTATTATTGTTATTTATCTGTTTATTTGTACTTTAATAAAGAATTTAAGTGTTCCAAAATGTTTTTGTGAATTGATAAGCGTCAACAAAAATGTCATTGCTAAATTAGTAAAAAAAAAAAAAAAATTTCAAAAAATTACAAGATTAGTCGACTAATCGTCGGCTGACTAATCGGGACAAAATTAGTCGTTTGGGACAGCCCTACTCGAATCACTCGGTTTATTCACATACGGGTCACGAATCCACTCCTTCGCAGTTCGTGGGTCTTTAGTCATTGGGAAGTAGCATTGATTTTGTTTTCTTTGAGGTTGTAGGCTCATCTTCTGGCTCGTCAGGTTCCCTTTTCCTCGTAAAAAATCTGTCCAAAGACGTCCGTTTTTCAGTCATTTTAGTGTGGGGCTAATTATTTCCGGGAACAAATGTGATAGGCGAGAACCTACGTGATACGTTATTATCGAGGCCAAGCACACATAGATATACAAAACAAGATGTACTGCCAACAGTCCAATCAATGCATTTCTATGACGACCTCCTATCCTGTAGTTGTATATCTAGAGTAGACAGGGATATTGGTGTGTTAAGCGGCACAGGCCAAAGTCAATCGGCCAGAATGCAGTCGTTAATAAATTATTTATTATTTCTGCGCGGCCTGGTACCAAATGCGCCACGGACCGGTACCGGTCCGCTGCGCGGTCGTTGGGGACCCCTGCTTTACGAGGACAGTAATATTGGCTGGCAGCCCTCACAGGCAAAATGAATTTGGCATCTACAGTAGCTCCAACAGTGCCAGCCAATGAGTAAAAGACTGTATGACTGTTAAAAATTGCAATCCATTGCCTGTGAAGTTTAATGCAAGCTCGAGCAAGGCAATAGATTGACCATGAAATGAATTTCAAAAATGTGTATTTCCATCACTTGTAAAATTATACATTAAATGTACAATTCATGCATTTAATATGATGGACATTAAGCATAATATCAAAATGTCAATTAGTAGCACGTTTCTGTCGAGATAAAGTGTTTCCACTATAATGTTAATGAATTAATGCTATCTCTAATAACCCGTTTGGTTCTTATGAGCCGTTTTTCAACCAATATGAATAAAGGAGGTTTCTTGATTAATTATTCTGCAGAACAACACAAGCACCTCTGTGACAAATACAGAGGAATGGAATATTTTAAAAATAGCACGTCCCACCACATGAACCTGCTATATAAATTATTAATTCAAAATGTCAGCTTTGGATTAGTGTATACAATAATTATGGTAATGCCTGCAACATCACAGGGTTTAGCGAGAAATATTTGATTTTGCAAGTCATGCCTGCGAAGCTTTCTGTACTCACAGAGGTGAAGTAGAGGGCAAAGAGCGATTGCGCCCCGCAATGCTGAGTTCAAGAGAGCGCGGAACATCGAGGTGGAATCAACAGCTATTTACGACAACGCACACGTCTGCTCAAGCAAAGAGCGTGAACTTCTGATTCGTCTCCAGAAATGATAAAGCACAAAGCTGCAACACTACCAGAAGAGTTGACGTTACAAAAAGTAGACATCACTTTTTTTTGTGCTAGGTTGTAAAGCTTGTAAGCTGCAGCGACAGTATTATCAGTGGACACGCTACAAAATGTGAAGCAGAGAGATGCAACCATATTTTTTATTTCAGACAAGGAAAAGGAACAAAATTTGTGATACAACCTATTTGTCGGACAGCTAGAAAATGAAAATGCGGTTCTGGTCAGTGAGTAGGGCTATCGATCATTGCCAACAGTCTCTCAAATGTCTTTACTCTTGTCTTTATCACTTGTTTAGTTTTCTTTGTATCTATTGCTACTACAGCCTGAAGGCTGCCCTCTACTGGTGAACTCATAACTCACAGGCAAAGCAGGCACCAATAAGCCCATGTGCTGTGCGCATATGCCCTCTACTAGCAAATGTCTAAAAAACTGAAGGCTGTCCTTCACTGGCGAACTCCTAGCTATAATTCCCCGATGAATGAATCAGCTGAATCTCACCTGATCATCACCTGATACATAGTTTGCTTTGGTCATTTTGAAGAGTTATCTTCAAATTTGTATAACGTATTTTTAAACAAATCTCGGAATTCACCTAGCAGGATCTTTAATATCTTCCACATCAAATCAGACAATTCGAGTGTTGAAAAAAAAATAATAATAACAGAAGTCCAGTCTCTAAATTATAGGACATAGAAACACGTCATCATGATGGAAAGTGTTAGTAGATAAATGCTTTTTTCCTTTGTGTTTTTTCTTTTTACGGCACCCCATTTGGTGCAAGTTTCTCATAAATTGATAACTTTTACAAGCAAAAAAATATGTTTATGACCCAATAATCTATTCTTAGTGTAGAATCTAAATGAAGTAAAGTGTATCACAAACGTGAGAACACCCCTCGCATTTCTGCAGATATTTATATCTTTTCATGGGACAACACTGACAAAATGACATTTTGACTAGGGGTGTCAAACGATTAAAAAATTTAATAGAGTTAATTACAGCTTAAAAATTAATCTTAATTAATTGCAATTCAAACCATCGATAAAATATGCCATATTTTTCTGTAAATTATTGTTGGAATGGAAAGATAAGACACAAGATGGATATATACATTCAACATACGGTACATAAGTACTGTATTTGTTTATTATAACAATAAATCAACAAGATGGCTTTAACATTATTAACATTCTGTTAAAGCCATGGATAGAAAGACATGTAGTTCTTAAAAGATAAATGTTAGTACAAGTTATAGAAATTTTATATTAAAACCCCTCTTAATGTTTTCGTTTTAATAACATTTGTAACATGTTCAATCAAAAAATAAACTAGTAGCTCACCATTGTTGATGTCAATAATTACTTACACAATGCTCATGGGTGCTAAGGCCTATAATATCAGTCGCACCCAAGCGCCAGCAGAGGGCGACAAAACTCCAAAAAACACAATTAACAAGATGACATTTCACTGTGCTCTCATTTTAATCTGTTTGAGCGGGCATGTGCGTTAATTGCGTCATATTTTTAACGTGATTAATTTTAAAAATTAATTACCGCCCGTTAACGCAATAATTTTGACAGCCCTAATTTTGACACAATGAAAAGTAGTCTGTGTGCAGCTTATATAATAGAGTTAATTTATTTTCCACTCAAAATAACTCAAAATATAGCCAATAATAGCTAAACCCCTGGCAACAAAAGTGATTACATCCCTATGAAAAAAACACACATCCCTAAATGTTCAAATTGAGTCCTGCTTGTCATTTTCCCTCCAAAATGTCATGTGACTCGTTACAGGAGTCCTGTCAGCATTGCTGCAGAGATTGAAGAGGTGGGGGGGGGTCAACTCTACATCAAATTGGTGTGCAGGGCTGTCACCCCAGGATGAAGCCTCTTCTGAAGACGGTACACAAGAAAGCCCACCCGTCTCATCAGACCATAGGACATGGTTCCAGTAATCCATGTGCTTTGTTGACATGTCTTCAGCAAACTGTTTGCGGGCTTTTTGACAGCACTCCTGTAACGAGTCACATGACATTTTGGACGGAAAATGACAAGCAGTACTGAATTTGGACATTTAGGGATGTATGTTTTTTCATAGGGGTCTACTCACTTTTATTGCCAGGGGTTTAGATATTAATGGCTATATTTTGAGGGGAAAATGAATGAACTTTATTATATAAACTGCACACAGACTACTTTTCTATGTGTCAAAGTCTCATTTTGTCAGTGTTGTCCCATGAAAAGATATACTTAAATATCTGCAGAAATGCGAGGAGTGTACTCACTTTTGTGATACACTGTATGTGAGATTACCTCCAGAAATCTGAACATGACGGGCTTTTATTTTGAAATGTTCAGCAGAAGTACGTTTGGTAAGCCGCTAACCGTAAGCGCTATACTCAGCAAAAACAAAAAGTGTACTTCACTTTTCGTCATGCATGTGGTGTCAGTACGTAATAGATTTTATTTTCTTTTGTTTGCAAATGCTGTAAACCAGCGGGTTTTCATGTTCATGTTGTGTCACCTTTTAACCGGAATTTTGCTTTGCGGAGAAGACCGCCAATGTTTTATAGCAGGCTAAGTGATTAGTATATCGTCTTTTTTGCATTAGCCTCAATGTAGCAATGCTAACGTTTTACAATGTTTAATATACAGATTCAGAATACTTATTTATGAGCACAACGAAACTTTGTTTGGAGCATCCATACAGCTAAGGTGATAAAGTGTGAAACCCATATCATGTGTTTCCTTATTTTGTATGTCTGAACTTTAAATCTACGGCGTGTTGATGGCCAATAAACATCTGTGAAAGCAACTGGAGTCTCACATGCAATCAACACGCACATGTTCCGAGTGCAAGAAGTACACGCAAACACACGCATGCACAAATTTATGCATGCACGCATGTGGCAATAAATCTCAGCCAGGAAAATTACCGCACTCATTTTTATTTACCATGCGATAATTTGACTTATTGCATTTCGTGACAGGCTTATATATACTGTATAAGTGCTGTGAGGCAATTAAACATGTTCTATTTCTTTACAAGATTTGTCAATTGTAGTGCATGGCTAATCAATTGAATAGTGTAAGAAGAGAAGATTTGAAATCCTATTTATTATTGCATGATGACCATAGTCGCAAATTTTTTTCCAACAGCCATTATTTTGTACGGGATTTTCTTTTTAACGGATATGGCGTACTAAGTGTCGTACGGGAAAACACTCTACAAGCTACGCTACGCTAGCACCACCTCCGCTTGGGTTTTGAATTTTACGGGGAAAAATAACGTCCCATCTATAACGCGCCAAACTAACAGCACAAATATGTCTATACTGATATATTTATTTATGGTGGAAAACACTCAGGTGACTTAAAGTTCCGCTCTGAGACCCCCAATTTGGCCAACTTTCATAATTGTCCGATATGCATGTGTGATACATCATTGGAAAGCTTAAAATCTAAATTTTTGGGGGGAAGAAACATTTTTTTATTT
Organism: Corythoichthys intestinalis; assembly: GCF_030265065.1. Classification (NCBI taxonomy): domain Eukaryota; kingdom Metazoa; phylum Chordata; class Actinopteri; order Syngnathiformes; family Syngnathidae; genus Corythoichthys; species Corythoichthys intestinalis. Next base: position 14,692,373 of record NC_080399.1, on the reverse strand, counting down.
ACATTTTTTTTTTTAAGTTTTTTAAACAGCAAAACCCTATCTGGAGGTGAGAGCACGCGAGAGCAGAACTACAGACGCCATGACTTTAACAAGATATTATCGCGTACTGACCTTGATTCAATCCAAAAACTCCATGTAACATGTATCACTGAGTGTCAAAACACAGCTGTGAATGGCCACAGCCAGATTTGGGGGGATTTTATGGGTGAAACATGGTAATATAACAAGGGTCGCGATGCAGAAATCGCAGACATCAAGGAGTGGTCGAGATGTTCTTTTTCATATCTTTACCCTTTTAAACTTTTTTTTTTTTCAATTTTTCTTTGTTTGAATCAATTATTTATCATCTATCGGAGAAAATGCGACAGTAACAAAAAAAATAAAATAAAATAAAATACAATCAAGCGATAGTTATGAGGTAGATATCCAGGACTTTTTTACAGACGCTATTTTTTTCAGTGTGACATAATTTGTTTAAAAGTTAAAAATATGTGAGTGAATAATTTTTTTAAGTCATTTTTTTTTTCAATGAAATATGAGACATCAATTAATGATTCTAAGCTAAAAACGACAGACATTTTGAATAATAAATAAAATGAATTACCTTAGTTTTATGGCTGGGTTGAAACAAAAGCGGTCGCGCAACGTCGGTAAACGGGGGTTTTCAGGGTAAAACGGACAAATTAAAAATAGTTCGGGGGCTTCATGCGCCATGAATCCGCTATGGCAGCAAACAGACATATTGTTCTATCAAACACAACAGTTGTTTTGGCTTAAAATACAGCAGTTTCTTTTAAAGAGGAGTGCAAGAGCAGAAACTGCTTTTTCAGTCTTGCCTGTGTTTTCCGCCATATATACAGTATATATTTTAAATATACATCCACACACAAGGTGGGCCGCCCAGCGAAGAAAAGCCAGGGCCATTTTTTGGTTACAGCCCACCCCAGTCTACACCTAATTCATCCAACACCCGGCAAATCCCCAACTGATTCCCCCCTGAGGACCACCGTGGCTTCATACACTCATACAGACTTCTACACAATGGCGGCGAGTTGTGTCAGAAAAATAAACAACATAATTGCCATGCCAGTGTAGGCGTCATGACGGCTGTCAACTGGGAGCTAATAAACACCTTGTCAATGCAGGAGGTGTCAACTCTACACCCGGGATGACGCCATCTCCAAGAAACTCACAAGCACGACAAGCCGACACGAGTCTGCTAATACCATTGGCCATTTGGCTGTGTCACCAGGGGGCAAGCCCGAGATCTGTCACTTTAAACTCCTATCAAACATGGCTTTGCCTCCATGTGTGACTGAATAACAGGAGGTACAATCGCGGCCTCTGCATAGGCGTGCTTTTTTCAGGCACTGATCAACAGGTGGTAATTTGATAAGAGGATGTCGGTGGAGGCATATGAGGTACAGAGGATAAGGAGGATCGTTAGATTCTTCCCTCCTTCTGAGGGTCAGTGATGCGAATCCTATTGATGACCGGCTGCCAAGGTCGCCATCCGCACATTTGTTTAATGCATGCTGAGGGTACGCGGACTACAAAGCGGATCAAACGTCTAAAGCCAGCCCAGGAGATGGCCGCGATTGATCCGCAACCTTTAGCCGGGGGTGGCAAAATCTGCTTCTCCTGGACCATGTAAGCTAGAGGTGGGGACAGTAACCCAAATAATTGCAAAGTTTTGGTACTTTAGAGGAATTACCCAAAGTAAAAGTTAAAAACAAAACAAAAAATGGAGTCAGTGAGTAACTTATTTTGTAAATCAGAGCTTGAACAAAAATATGAAGTAGGAATATCATATATCAGATAGTGACCAAACATACCATTTAAACCAAATGCATGAATTACATTTTTAGAAAATTACTTAAATTGAGGCAAAGTTGGCCCAAATATACTTTATCTATATATATTTTTTTATTATTCATATTGAAACTTTTTGTAAGCTGAAATGTTGACCCTTTTACATTTCCTGCACGAGTCATGTAAAAATGGCAGGTTTTTATTGGGGTAATTGAGTCCAATTTGGCTCATTGTTAAATTGGATTGGTGACACAGAAAAAATTGTAACTGTGTGAGTAACACACCCTCTTCCATAACTAAAATGAATCAATTGCCCCCCAAAAATAGTCAATAAATACAGACATAAGAATAATTTAGGTCATTCTAATGGAGTAGAGGTATAATTTATTTTTTAAACGCTCAAGAAAACTATGCTGCATCAAAAAAACTCCAGCAGTACTTACAGCATTCAGTCAATGCTTAAACGTGTTTTTTATGTATTTAATTACATTTCTCCACAAGCTAAACTTTTCTCAGTGCCTGAATTTATCGTGCATAACTCCAATTAAGTTGTGGTTTAGTTGTTTTTTAACAGGTCCGATGAAAGTATGGGCCACAGCATGTTTTAAGTACAATTTGGTGGACTCTGCAGATCAGTTCAAAACTCAAGTCTTAAAAATAAACAGTTGTCGGCAGCTACTATCGATAACCTAGCATCAAGCACTATTTTGTGCAACCCATGTTACAAAGACTATACAGTATACAGGCTATAAATGGCTATGTTGGTTTCTCCAGACTTTTTTTTGGCACAGATCCAAGGCCACGTCGTAAAATGAATAACTTGCATTGCTGTTATCGTTGTTTTTAGCATTAGCATCCCTAGCAAACGAGTAGAGGAACTTGACCACTTCAGTAAGTGCGCGTCCTCAGGGGTACGTTATGTGAGTTCGTCAGATGCTACGATTTTGGCATTCACCATCTGAAGGTGGCTTGCAGCTTACGTTTTCGCACGTGAAAAAAAAAAAATGTACGGCAGTCCTAACTACTGTCCTCCGCTTTGTATTGTCTGAAATGGCTTCCGATACAAAAAAAGCTTGACGGTGCCGTTGATTAGATTTGTTTTTAGCTCCTGGGAGCATTCCAGCACTGCAGCTGGTGCTGACTTTGCTTTTCTCGTGATATTAAAGGTTCAAGTCAACACCATGGTGTTTTCGTAATCCAACTTTACAAGATGCCACACCCTTTCTCGCGATCTTTCGTTGATTGTTTTGGGTGAGGCATATCGGACATCACACCTCGCCGTTTTCCGCCTCCCTTCGCTTCTCCTTCCCGGGCCGTCATCATCTCCATCCCGGAGGCTATTTATAACCTAACAGCACTTTATGAATGTCCGCAGGCGCTGCATTACACAGCCTTGTGATACTCTGCTGCATCTGTGTTGTCCTCAAACATGGGCAGGACTGCAACGATATGGGCAAGGGGTGGGTTTGATGGCTGCTGTCAAGAGACCAAGTTTCATCATCTTGTATAGTTGACTTAATGCGAAATCCCAATTGTTTTTTTGGGGGGGCTCCTTGGCATTGGTTCATCAAATGCAGGATGCAGCCCATTGAACAGATAAGCCATCTTTGCAGATGAGGCTGCCAATGTTATCACAGCGGCGAAGATTAATACAGGGCTTCCATAAAGGGGCTGCAATCACATTCACGGGACAATTACAATGTGATTAATGGATAATCCCTTATGCACACACTCACTGATACACACCTATGTAACCACACAATAAAGCAGTCACAGAATGCGCAAGATTGCTGATCATGTTCAGATTTGTTTTTTCTTTTTTTTTTTTTTTTTTTTTTTTTTTTGTTACCTGCAGAGGACGCGCCTCAACCGCATCACTGGCACTTTAAACGAACCTCAATGTTTTTGGGGCAAAAATAAAAGTCACTGGATCTTGACCCATGAATATATAAAGGACGCGCGTGGCATAACTCACCTGCTGTTGTCCTCAGCGCCACTGTTTCCGAGCATCCTTTCGCATTTCCACCCGCGCGACAGCAACTCTGAACAAGCTCCACGGAGGCACACGCGCGCGCGCACAACCTTCAAGTCCGACACCTTCACGTGTGGGAGGGAAAAATATTGAACGTCCACTCCCGTAGTAATAAAAAAGAGAGGAAACCAAAGAGGAGACAGCGAGCATCCGTTTTCCACGACTCCCAGACGGTGAGTGCGCGCACCGAACGCTCCGTCCCGCAATGAGGAGGAATGCAAATGGAAGGTGGAATGGATGGAAGGACTGAAGGGAGGGAGGGAGAGAGTGGAAGGGAGGGAGGGGGGATCCACTCCCACGCGGTGCACATACACACACTTCCAGCAGAGCATCACTCTTTTTTCTTGGATTCTATTTTTTTTTTTTTTTTGGAGGGGGGGGGGGGCACTTTTTGGAAATGTTTGTGCACAATATGCAACTCACCCCTACCCGTTACACTCAAGAATTCCCCACGCTTGAAAGAGACAACTATCCGCTGTCACGTTGATGGGCAAATAAAGCAATGAAATCCGATTAAAGTGTGAGGGAAATATGAGCAGGAGGAAGGATGTTGTTCCACTACTAGCGGCCTGAGGGCGCTGTGGACTTCGCAGAGCGCGCCTTGATCTGGCTGAAGGGTCACTGTCTTTTGAATGGCAAGAGAGAAAGTAGATTTGATGCAATTTGCCCTTAACGTCAAGTAAGCGTTGACTCCATTATAATTATGAAACATCATTCATTCTGTTAGGACTTGAACTTTGATTTTATGAACGAATGATATGAGACAATATTACTGGTATGATATAAATTTCATAAGCGGATTTTAAGGGGGTGGCAGCCCCCTCCCCCTGGTGGCCGAAAAGTGTCATTGCATGTAATTGACTTTCCTATTTATATATATAAAAGTTGTAAAGCCATAAAACTGCAACAAAAATGAAAATGAGTCAAAATTATTTTCCGAGCACCTTAGACCAGGGGTGTCCAAACTTTTTGCAATGGGGGCAGATTTGGAGTGGTAAAAATGTGGGGGGCCGACCTTGACTGACGTCCATTATGTAGAACAATATATTTAAGCAAATTTTAGCCATTCTGTGTGTCACATTTGATCTTTTTTTTTTTTTTTTTAATGAATAATTTCAACAATCTTGCAACTAGCCTTTGTGGCGCTGTCTTTCATCTCTCGGGCTCTTGCGAAATACTGCTGCTGTAAAATTAAATTAACTTCAAGTTGCTTCATTTTCTCGCTACGTATCTCCCCTGTAATCTTGTCGTACATGTCAGCGTGTCTTGTTTGGTAATATCGCCTCACATTGAACTCTTTAAAAACAGCGACTGTCTCTTTGCAAATGAGGCAGACACAGTTGTTGCGTATTTTACTGAAGAAATATTCCAATTTCCACCTATCCTTGAAGCGTCGGCCGTCGCAGTCAACTTTCTTTTTTTTTTGTTGATTTTCGCCAATGTAGAAAATTGAGAGTAAAGGGTCACACGGCGTAATGTTGCTTAGAGTACTGCTGCCTTTTAGTGGGTAAATGAGGAGCAGCATATAGTGTGGAGGCAACTTCATATGCTGGTAGCAGTAATGCTGATCAATTTATTAGGTCTGTGTGCGGGCCAGACGTTATTGATTTTATGACAGAGGCTGGGGGCTAGATGAAATTTGACCGCGGGCCGCATTTGGCCCCCGGGCCGGACTTGGTCTGCCTTAGACAGTCATTTTCTTTGCATATAATTTAAAAAAATGTATATATACAGGGGTGCACATAAGTGGTCCGCATGCGCGCATGCGTACTGGACGTAGACAAACGCGCTGGCCCTCTACGGCTTCCATACGCTTTTGCGTACCGATGGCTGACCACTGTATTTGCGGCGGACAGGAGAAAATCACTTCTCAAAATGTCAAAGAGGCAGGCCCCGCCGAGTAATTATTTCCGTGTTCCCCTAGCCAGGTACTCCAGACTCACCGCTGTTCCAGCTATTGAGTCTGGCCACCATTAAGCGGATAAAATTTCCAGGGCGGAGCAAGCCACAGCAAACCCAATCAGCGACGGACGGGACGAGGGACTTGCGCGCGGAAGTAAACATACGAGGAGAGCGGAGTTTATTCAACATGGCAAGCGTGAGACAGACTGTTGTCAATGACTTGTGTCGATGTGTTTTTGGTAATTTAAAACTGATTTTACCGTGGATTGGAACATATTCTCGGCTCTCCTGTTTGCCATCTGTGTTATGGTGGAGGCGACTTCCGATGCGGAAGAGTGAAGTTGCTCGTTAAGAACACGTCAAATAAACGAATCTGATTTGTCGATTGATTTTGTACTTGCTCGAGAAGCCGTTAATGGGCTGGTAGACTATACTCTCAGTGTTTGGAAAAACACAGGGAGAACAGTCTGGCCGTGCCAGGCAAGTGTTCCCCCACCCCCGACAAAAGACAGACGACAGAAACGTCACCGGAGCTACCGAAAAAAAGGACTTTTGCTGAAAAGTGGCTGCAGGATGTACCATGGCTAGAAGCAAATGATGCTCGCACGGAAATGTGGTACAAAATTTGCCGTGAGAATCCCGAGTGTCACTGATAAAAGCAGCGCATTTTATGTAGAGTTAAAGAATTTCAGCCATCCAAACTTTGAAAAGCACGAAAAAACCAGCATGTGGCAATTAAGCAAACTATCGATGTCAGACAGCACCCCACTCGCCCTATGGACAAGTGGCGGAATAAAATTAATGAAGACCAGCGCCATGCACTGACAAACGTGTTTTTGCTCTCATTTCACAAAGCTAAACATGCACGTTCAATGAGCTCTTATGAGGAGGACATCCCACTTTTACAAGGGCTTGGAGTTAATGTGGGAGCCGCATAATGCCCTTTATTTTGAAATAGCACTTTTATGTTTATTTCTTTACATTTCACTTCAAAGTAATGGCAATTTTGTTGTGCCAGTTGATGATAATCAAGCATTAATTGTTAATATAATTAATTAAAGGTAATTGGTTCTAAGTAAAGCTTGTCATAATTTTATCGGATCAAGCGGGTCGGCTCTCAAGCTCAATGAGGACCAAGTCACTTCTCCAGGTCCTCCTCTGAGAACCTAGGCAAAAAAAATATATGCACCCCTGTATATATATATATATATATATATATATATATATATATATATATATATATATATATTTTTTTTTTTTTATTTTTTTTTAATTGAAACAACTTTTTAGCGAATTGAATAATTTAGACACAAATGTCCTAATCATAATATGGCCCAAACACAAAAAGGATTGCTTCAATCAAAGAAAACTTTTTTAACGAAAAATTAAGTGTTCAAATTCAAACTTTTCAATCTCAAATATTTTTTCACATTCAACAACTTTTTTCTATGATTGAAAATTTTCTTTTTTTGTTTGAAGTGATTTTTCTTTTTGAAAATCTATATTTTTTTGAAGCAACTTATTTTTATTTATTTATTTATTTTTTTGATTGAATAATAAAGACACAAATCTACCTCCATATGACTCCGCCCAGGGGATACAATTTTTCACTGAGGTAACTACATTGGTACGACACCGGCGGGCGTACCAAATTCAATGGATGACGATCTTGGCGAATAGTATTGCCAAAGTAGCCTGATTTAGAATTCCCCTCAAGAATGATGGGAAACAAAAAACGCTAATTGTCAACTTATTGTTATACAGTAAATATTCTTGCAAGTTAATTCTATTGCTGACACTCCATTTTGGGGTCATCAACATGTTCTGTCCCCGCTGCCCCAAAAGTCAAACTCTGCCTATGGATATAACTCGAAATTGAAGAAACGAATAAAAGTGACTTATGAGAAAGAGACTATGAGATCAATTAATCTTAGTCTTTTATACGCAGGGGTGAGTAGAGTAGCCAAAAATGTTATTCAAATAAGAGTAGCGTTAGTTCAAAATAATATAACTAAAGTAAGAGTAAAAAATATACTCAAGTACAAGTATAAAAGTATCCAGTGAAAACATTGCAACTGCTTTTTTTTTCTTCTTTTTTTTTTAACAATTGTATTTCTTTTCCTCTCAGCACAAACGTATATATATATGAACTGTTGCTATAATGATACTGTACAATAACCCATTACATAACCACATTAAGACAAAGAAATTTCTTTTAAAAAATCGTTAAAGAGAGGGGAAAGGAACAGTAATAAGCATTATTTGTCCAAAGAGCATGAGTTCCCTGCCCTCTAGTGGAGAAAATAGTTCCTAGTTTGAGTAGTGAATACTGTAGTTCCTTCATAGTTACTATTATGATAATAAAAGGATCATATCTCCAGTTTTCCATGGTTAATCGGTGCCAAATAAAAACTGGTATAGTTTTAAATCCACGATTTCGATTCATGTTGAGGGGAGCGCTCTAAGTCAAATACTTCATTTGTTACAGTGATTTAAAGACGAGTGATTGAACAGGCTTGTGTGATCATAGAACGGCCAGCTTGCATCTGATTGCAACAATAATCACATGACATCATTACACCAATGTCTCATTGGTGAAATTAGTAGTGCGACCAAAAAAAAAAAAAAAAAAAATCTAATATGTAGAATAAAGAGGAACTCGGTAACGACTCTTGTGGAGACCAAACTAGCGGAGTAAGAGTAGCATTTTTTTTTCACAAATCTACCATGTAGAAGTAAAAAGTATGGCTTAGTAAAACTACTCGTAGAAGTACATTTTTCTGAAAAATTTACTCAAGTAAATGTATAGGAGTACATGTAATGTGTTACTACCCACCTATGTTTATATGATGATAAATTTATACATTTTAATTCATAATTGACGGTTTACATGCTGCTGTTTGAGCCGTTATCACACCGGGAGTTGCTGGGTGTTAAGTGTGTTAGCATTGAGGCAGAGAGAATTTTATTTTTCGGCAAAAGACACTATCACTGCTATTTTGTGTGAAAATGTGTTGAAAAGAACACTGGACAATGTTGCGAAAGTGGGTAGAATGCAGAATATAAAATAGTACTTCTACGCTCCTTCTTGACAAAAAATAGGCCTATATGCTATGATTCCAACCCCCAGTAACTCCTACAATGCACCGCGCTAGCTTTCTCTCACATCATCATCCTACTGTTCAATTTGTTTTCTATTTGAGAGACCGATTTCTTTGTCTGAAGTGGATGACGCAACCAGATGAAAATATAAAACATTAATATTTATTCATCTTCCGAGTCGCTTATCCTCACTAGGGTTGCAACACTGCTTTAATGCATCTCCCATGTGCACCTACAGTAACATCTGATTTTTTTTTTTTTTTTTTGCGAGTCCAAGCCAGAATAGGTTTTAGGCATGAGTTGTACAGTGTGAAACTTTACATTTTGCATACTGTAGATATCCTATTTCTAATGTAGTGACTTGTAGCCAAGATGCTGTTGTGATAACTAGAAAAATGTTATCAAAATATTTATGTGATTCAGACTTTTGTATTGTGAATAGGGCTGCAGCTATCGATTATTTTAGTAGTCGATTAATCTATGAACTAGTTAGTTTGAATAATCAGATAGGGAACATGAAAAATTAAAATACATGAGCTGAGCCTCAAACGGTATGAAATAAACGAGGATCTATGCACAACAAAACAATTGGCTACCTTCCATAGCAAAAGTCCGCTAGCTTAAATGCTATAAGATGCTAACTTTTTTTTTAGGGCTGTCAAAATTATCGCGTTAACAAGCGGTAATTAATTTTTTTAATTAATCCCGTTAAAATATTTGACGCAATTAACGCACAAGTGCCCCGCTCAAACAGATTAAAATGACAGCATAGTGAAAGGTGTACTTGTTGTGTTTTTCGGAGTTTTGCCGCCCTCTGCTGGCGCTTGGGTGCGACTGATTTTATAGGCTTCAGCACCCATGAGCATTGAGTAAGTAATTGTTGACATCAACAATGGTGGGCTACTAGTTTATTTTTTGATTGAAAATTTTACACATTTTATTAAAACGAAAACATGAAGAGGGGTTTTAATATAAAATTTCTATAACCTGTACTAAAATGTATCTTTTAAGAACTTGAAGTCTTTCTATCCATGGATCGCTTTCACAGAATGTTAATAATGGTAATGCCATCTTGTTGATTTATTGTTATAATAAAGAAATACAGTACTTATGTACCGTATGTTGAATGTATATTGTATATCCATCTTGTGTCTTATCTTTCCGTTCCAACAATAATTTACAGAAAAATATGGCATAGAGATGGTTTGAATTGCGATTAATTGTGATTAATTACGATTAATTAATTTTTAAGCTGTAATTAACTCAATTCAAAATTTTAATTGTTTGACACCCCTAGTTTTTTTTATACAATGCTCCTAACAAATGGTTCAGACACATATTTCCACAAAAAAACCAGCCAAATATACCTATAAACTAAATTACGAATGCATTAAAAAACATTAGCACACCCAAAAACCTACCTTACGATAGTCTTAACAGTGCGCAGTTGGATTCAGCCGTGTGAAATGAGGCAGACCAGGGGACAGTATATCCACCCTAATCAATAAAACTAAATGCAAACACTTTCAAAATAAACCTGTACAACGCCACTTTACTTAAACGAATACTCGAAGCAACAAAATTTAATTTGAATATTTTTTTCTTCTCGAATACTCGAGTTAATTGATTAATCGTTGCAACACTAATTGTGAATTTTATATATTTGATTCAGTTTGATTGATTCAGTTATTCCCCAAAAGGAATGTACACCATATTGCTAAGAAAGTAGTTTAACACCTAATAAGCCGTTGTCCCAAGACTTGCTCAACATTTACCTCATTCACTGCCCTTGACGGCAAGAGACGTCCAATCCATTTTGACTTTACCATCTCTTACCATCAATGGCGGCCTATGATTGAAGCCAACCCAATTCTGCCAACCTATGCACTGACCTACCAACAGTCCAAAAGAGAGGCGTTTCTTCCTAACTTCATTCCTACCTTCCTAACTACAATAGTGGATCAATCACACCCACTTTCCTCCCTCGCAATCAATGCAACGCGACCCGTTTGTAATCACGGCGCATGCTGTGTGAGGATTAGCAGAGGTTGGTGGGAGGACAACAAATTGGAGCCATTCCTTGGCTCTTCGTTAACACCGGGAAGCCTACACTCGGGCTTCCGCGGCCCTATTTTGGAATGATTAGTCGGAAGCAGGCCCAGCCAGGGTTGAGGCTTGTGTGAGTTGAACAGGAAACACAAGAAATCAAGTCCTCATTACAGTCGGGAAGTGTGTTACAAGTCAGAGGAGTTCCCTTTGAAAGTAACACAAGTAGTTGGTGAGATATTTGGAGACGAGATAAAAGCAGTCACTAATTAGATTGAACGAGTCATAGTCTCCATTTTGACTTTTTCTATGTGTGTGGAAGAACACAGAAGACTTTGTTACTATAATAAAGTCACCTTTTTGAAAACAGATATCTGTACTCTTTAGTAAAGATGCCGATCGATCCGGGCCGATTTAATCAATTTTTACTTAATTTTTATGACCGTAACGTCTTGCTACATTACCGTGGGAAGGAGTGAAATTTATATTAGTGTTCCATACAATCACTGTGCGGTAATTGTTTTGTTGCCACGAGAGGGCCTAATATCTTGCATGTCTTTGCTTCAATTCAGTCGGATAATACTTGTTTAGCGTAAGCTCACATTTGACTCACATTCAAACTGTTCGAGCATTTTAGGTTTTAAGATGCAAAAAATGAAAGACTTAGAGGCCTGATATAATCTAGCAGTTCTCTTGTCCAGAAAATTAAACTCCTTAAACGTTGCGATTTTCTTTTTGAATAGCAAAATGCTGCTGCATTTAAATTTTTGTTAAATGAAATTAGAATTCCATAGCTGGCATATAAGGCACGTTGGACTATAAACTGTACCCATCAGATTGTACAAAGAGAAAAAATGTTTTCTTCATATATAAACCACAATGGATTATAAAAACCAGAGTTGTCCAATATTCTCGTGCAGCCGACAATATATAATTAGGGCTGTCAAACGATTAATATTTTTAATTGAGTTAATCACAGCTTAAAAATTAATTAATCATAATTAATCGCAATTCAAACCATTAATAAAATATGCCATATTTTTCTGTAAATTATTGTTGGAATGGAAAGAGAAGACACAAGACGGATATATACATATATATATATACATATATATATATATATATATATATATATAGTATATACAGTATGTATATAATATACTGTACATAAGTACTGTATTTGTTTATTATAACAATAAATCAACAAGATGGCATTAACATTATTAACATTCTGTTAAAGTGATCCATGGATCGAAAGACTTGTAGTTCTTAAAAGATAAATGTTAGTACAAGTTATAGAAATTTTATATTAAAACCCCTCTTAATGTTTTCGTTTTAATAAAGTTTGTTCTGTCATTTAATCTGTTTGAGCGGGGCATGTGCGTTAAATGCATCAAATATTTTAATGTGATTAATTAAAAAAATTAATCACCGCCCATTAACGCAATTATTATATATAGGGCTGACAAAATTTATAATTTTCCATAGGTTTTAGTGACTGTGCCCCCCAGATCTGGAACTCCCTACCCTTCGATTTACGAAATATATCTACCCTCTCACTTTTCAAATCCAGACTCCAAACACACCTGTGTACTCTTTCTTACCCACCATGATCCTTATCTCTGTTTTATGTTAACCTCTTAAATTTTAATTTACTTTTAATTTTACTTTTGTTTTGTTATTGTTGTTGAGGTATTGCGTTCCCATCTTCCTTGTGAAGCGTCTTTACATGTGTTGAAAAGCACTCTAGAAATAAAATGTATTGTTATTATTATTATTATTATTATCAAAATCAGCCGATAAAAGCATTTAAGATGATATCGGATAATATCGACATCGGTTTTTCATTATCGGCTTTGGGCCAAAATGCATATGGCAGTTCTGTAATGTCCATATATTGCCTGCCTGTGTCTCCGTTTTTTGTTGCCCCCCTGCTGGAGCTTGGGTGTAATTAGTTTTGATAAGTTCCAGCACTTTCTGCTAATGTAACCATGTCAACGCGAGCTCATTGCGACTCGAGAGAGCTAAATGGACAGCTAACATCTGCAGCCAATATGCCATAGCAGTTCTTGCCATCTCACCATGTTGTTTGTGCCTTATACAAGCGTCGCTTGTCAGGTATATTCTTCCTTTGTTTTAAATTCATGAGCATTGTGTAGTGTATTGGAGACGTGTATATTTTGTTTTGTTTGCATTTGTGGTAAAATGTGGTGACATTATTTCATTGCTTGAAAGCTGTATTACCAGTTGCTATTCAAATTGGCACGTGGTGTTGAAACAATGTTTTGTCGTTTTTAGTTTTATGAAAAAAAGAATTATTGTCAAGAGAAAGATGAGCTCAGTAAAGCCAATTCACCTATACTCCAGTGTCTGACTTTGTTCACTCTCTGTCTATTTGTGTACACACACATTGAGGTCAGAATAAGTCCCTTATTGGCACTTTACACTTGCACTTGATCAAAAAAAAACAAAACAAAACTGATGTTTGCACGATTTTGACTGCAACAATAAATATAGTGGTGCAATTTAAGCCCTTTTTCTATAGAAGTTGTTCTCTTATTTTTCACAGAATGTTTATTTGGGAAACCTTGAAGTTGTCACATTTAACATTAGTAACGTGGTGCATCACAATCCAATTAGCCTTAATATCTAAGTCCACGACCGCATATATTGGTATCGGTTAGATATCAGTATCTGACTTTTGGAGTTGGACAACATCGGTTATCCATTTTAAAAAGTCATCATCGGACAACAATAAAAACGTGGCCCACATTGCACTGTGGCATATTTACACCTAAAGCTATTAGCTTAAGAAAATACAAATGAATAACATGACCAATTGCAGCATTTTCCAAATGTTTCAATACAACGCCACATAACTTAAATGACATCCTTTGCCGTTGTATTGGGCCTTTGACATGAAAAATATCCAGTGTAATGATAAGACATTTACAACCAGCTTTGAAAGGTTCCAAACAACTTCATATTTTTCCATGAGTGGAGTCATCTTCACTGTCACGTGCTAATAGAAAAATAAACGAAACAAAAACACGTCTCAGCCACAGCTATCTAACACACCTGTCTAGTCCATATGTCAGTTAGGTTCTCCTTCACACTGCACAACAGAGAATTGTACCACTAAAGTGTTTGTCTTGCAGTGTTAAACTGCAGCGTCTGTGCATCCGCAAGCGTTTTTCTTTTCCTTTTTTCCGCCCTCCTGTTTTTGCACGGACCCTCAAAGCGACTGGAGCCATTCAGGCGTCACAGCTACATGTAAATGTCATCAGCATCAGTTCACGCATGGCAGAGATACTCTTGCTGCAAGTTCAGTGCATGTTCTCTCGACTTTTGGACCCCTCTTCCGGTGTGTGTGAAACTATTCCTTTAGGGAGGACGAGCAGGGGAGGGGGGTCCGCTTCTTTCCAGATCACTAGGCAGACCTGAGCCGAGCAGATGTTGACGCTCAGAGGTAAGTCAGCAGCTACTCGGCACTAAAACTCTATTATGCATCCTGCGAGGAAGTAGTACTAGTCTCACGAGAATAAGGTCAATATTTTTAAGAATTAAAATGTTAAACACAAGTGATAATATTAACAGAAAATGGACAAGAATTGATTTGTAGAGCAAACAGGTATCATTGCTAGATTTGTCTTCATTTGGCAAGAGACAGTTCGAGATCGTGTTAAAACGAGGATTAGGTAGTCCAACACTCAATTTAAAATTGAATTGGGGGGCATAAATATAGAATATTTAATAGGGAACTTTGCTTTTTTTCCTCCAGCAAACATTTACAAATTATATAAAGGAAAACAATGTTCTACACAAAATCAATATATTGGAGTTTAAACAAATTGGCAAAATCTAATAACAGAGATACCCTTTTCCTCAAAAAGGCACAAATATAATTAAAAGTGTTTAATCTTTATTCTGTGACTGGCTGGCAACCAGTTCAGGGTGTACCCTGCCCATTAATATCTAGGATAGGCTCCAGCATCCCTGTGATGCTTGTGAGGATAAGAGGATCAGAAGATGTATGGATGAATGAATAATTCAATTCATATTCTCAGTATGCAACAGTCTACTGTAGTTTATGGAGTGGAAAATGCACCTGAGTATAAGCTGTGCCCACCAAATTTACAAATATAAATACATTAATAAATAAATAAATAGATAAATAAATAAATGAATACAGTCCCTGACAAAAGTCTTGTCGCTTATCCATTTTGTAGAAACAATTGCTAATAACCTGACTTTTAATTATTTAATTGGTTTCAGAAATGGCTCATATGAAAGCTAAGACCCTCCCAAATTATGCTGAATGTACAAAAATAAATTTTTCACAGAGAAAACATTTATCATTTAATGAAGACGTAAATGTCAAATTTTACCTACAGAAAGTAGTGTGAAAATTGAACAAAAAATGTACTTCAAATACAAATATATGTTACATAACATAAGCGAATTAAGTAGTGGTGCTGTGAGATTTAATTTATTATTTTGTGTGACTGCATCCATGCGTTTCGGCAAGGATTCATACAATTTATTGATGACGTCATCAGGAACATCAAGGAAAGCAGTCTTGCATGCCTTCCAGAGTTCATCAACATTCTTGGGTTTCGTCTTCCATGCTTCCTCTTTTATGCTACCCCAGACATGCTCAATGATGTGAATGTCTGGTGACTGGGCTGGCCAGTCCTGGAGGATTTTGATTGAAGTATGCGATGGAGCACCATCCTGCTACAGAATTTGTCGGTATTTATGGTTAGGAATGTAAGAGGCAGCTAAGATTTGTTGATATTTCAGACTATTTATGTTGCTTTCCACCCTGCAGATCTCTCGCACACCCCCATACTGGATGTAACCCCAGACCATGATGCCACCACCAAACTTCACTGTTTTGTGGCAAAAGGTGGATTTTTCAGATGAATCTTCCATTGAATTACACCACAATCGCCGCAAATATTGCAGGAGACCTACTGGAGTCCGCATATATCACTCAGGAAACAGTGACCTTTATGTCTTGATTAAATGATAAAAAATGATAAATCCCTAACCCTAACCCTTTTTCAGTGAAACAAATATATTTTTGTACATTCAACATCATTTTTGTCTTAGCTTTCATATGAGCCATTTCTGAAACCAATTGAATAATTAAAAGATTATTAGCAATTGTTTCTACAAAATGGAAAAATGACAAGAGTTTTGTCAGGGACTGTATATAAAAGCCTGATTTTTTTATATATAACTCGCACCAGACTTAACTCTTCATGCGTCCGCACTGTGTTACGACATATTTATACCAAAAGACAAGCTGTTTAGCCTGTAAAAAATCAACATGTAAACCACACTGAACTTTAAGCCAGAGTTCAAAACGGGGTAAAACGTTTCATAATCCAAAATAAATAAATAAATAAATAAGTATGCTTTCTTATATATCTTGTAAAGCTACATTATATTAATCTGTTTAATTGCATTTTTTTCCGAGAGATAATCAGTGACTAAAAACTGTTATGCAAACAATCCAATTTAAAATGTGAACTTTTTTTTCTCTATTAAGGTACCGAAAGATTTTGTATTCCCCAAATGTAAGAAACTATTAAAAAAAAAGAAAAAAAAAAAGAAGAAGTAACAATTATCTCCGTGAGGATGCATTTGATGTGAGGGCAAAGCTCTACCACTCAGAGCAGCAAACACAAGTAACAAAGGAGAGTGCCTCCACGGCTTTTTAAAGCATCAATAATTCATTAGTCTGCTGTGTTCCTCAACATTGGCACGCACACTTGCCCTTCATCTATCTGCATTGAGGGCCTGAAGGCTGTCACTCACACGGACGCTTCAGCTCAAACCAATAAAAGGTCCATGCGATGAGTTGATAACACCATTTGCTTGCTATCAGAAAAAATCGTCCCACTTTGACAAGACGCAAATTGAAGCAGGCCAACCTGTCTGATAAAACGTAACCGCTAACTACTACCTTTATTCTCTATTGAACACATTCAGCTGAATGATGTGCACGACAGAAGATACTCCAACTTTAGCTTTAAACATTTTCCTTTTATTGAAACTGTTGTTTTGCCACTCAATGAATTTTAACATCCCCACTGTTGGAGATTAATGGACATAGAAAGACTGAAAATAATGCAAGCAATCATAGTCAACAGTCAGCAACTTATGCTGCCCACACATCAGACACAGGACAATGTTATCCAGCTGACACAAACGAATGAGTTGAAAAGTATTTTGGATTTAACTCTTTGGCCGCCATTGACGGCGATAAATAAACCAGATTAAAAATGTAAAAACACAGTAATCATTCAACAATATAAAAGGCTTAAAGGCTTACGAATGAAAATGACTCCTAATTAGTCTCCCTTTCTCAGCTGCCTATACCCCGCCCACTAAAAAAAAAAAAAATATCCAAACAGAAATAATGTCACAGTTTGCTAGCATGTTATCCATTGGCAATGGCATTAGGCGTAGGTTTGTGTTGAGTTAATTATCGAGGGTTGATTGAATATTTGCTTGATTGATTGAATATTTGCTTGTGCTCATATACACCTAATACATATGGCCATATTTTTTTCTTATTTGATACAACCAGTAAATGATTATTGCTTGCTATACTAGGCTGTAGTATAATGTTTAAGTGTTAAAAAGGGTCGGGGTGACAACTGCCTTGCTTCATGGCCGCAACATTGCGTAACTAGACCTTCTAGGACATCTTCAGCATCTTACGTCTGGACTTTCGTCTAGACTTTCGAGGACAATCTTCCATTCGAGGACATCTTCCATGGCCGCAGCGTTGCATAACTGAAGTGTCTGGGTCATTCTGACCACTTTACCTAAGTGCCCTTGCTTACACACGTGTATTTAGTTAGTTCCACCTACATGCTCACACATAGCCAACCAAAATCACATGGGTGTCTCCAGCTTGCTTTCCCCTTCCCTTTAGGGCGGCACCTTTCTGTGTTAGGACAAACCCCTAATAAAAGAAAGAGCAAGGAGGTTTTTTTAGATCAATTTTGGTGACTATACAGCGTAATCTAGCATTTCTCTGTCTAGTCCCTCCTTGCTCTCCTTGGCCAAGAAAACTGAGTGTCTTCTCTCCTTATTTTTGGGTAATTTTACAAATGTCTACCTAAGGGTCTATTTTTGAACTTGACAGTTTGCATTGGTACGGTGAAGTTTTTAGGATGCTCAAATTGCCCCCACCAACTTTTAAGCAACATTATTTGCATTATACAATAACTTGAGTTAGATAGGTAATTTAGGTTGTCTTCCCAAACGTTGTAAGAATAAAATTGACCCTAGTAAGTGAATTGCTTTTATTATGTTCAAACTTACATTTACCGCTTTTAACTTCCATTTTTCCACTTAAACGCACGTTTGATTGGTTAATGACTTGAGACCCCCCCCCCCCCCCCCCCACACACACACACACAGACACACACTCATCAAACCGCCCCGACAGAAATAGAACATGTCGACAACATGCCGCCTCCTCCACCCCCTTCGAAGAGGAGGGATATTAGAATTTTTTTTTTTTTTTTTTTTTTTTCCGGCCAGCAGCAGCAGCCACTGTAAGTAATGTAAAATGTAATGTAAAACGATTTCAATGTTGTGGAGGTGGGGAACACACCACAAATTTTGCTCCTGAAAGTGCAACCTGCATCAGAGTTAGAACAACATTAAACTGTGTGAATTTACTAATCTGCAAAACTCGAGTAGGAAGCTGCTTAGGGAGAAGTGTCCTCTTGCATGTTTTTTCTACTGTTAACGTTAATTATACTGTGAGAAATGTAGTGAACTGAGGTTTACCCCCTTCTCCCCAATTTTCCTTTTTGTTTTATTTATGTGGTCTTAAAGCAGCCCTGAGGAGCTTTCATTTTTTGTTGAGTTTGGCTGTGCTCGTGGAATAAAGCAGTAGTGTTTTACCTGAAGAAAGACTCAATTTTTATTAATTTTTGTTATTCCCTAAGAAGTTTTTCAATTATTTTTATTTATGCAGACAGACAATGTTGAGTGGTCTTAAGAAAAATATTAATTTTTTGCATTCCCGGATAGTAAAGAGATTATTAACAAGTTTGTATGTATTGTTTGTTATTTGTTATTTATGTATGTTAGTATAATTTATATTCAAATAGTGCAATTTAAATTTGCTAATAAAACCCATACATTTATTCTGGAAGTTTTCAAAATGTTTCGTTAGTAGTTCTTGAAAACAAAGGTTTGAATTGAACGGTGTATCACCTGAACCAATACATATAAAAGTTAGTATAACTCAATAGACTTATTTTGCATTGGCTCTTTTTCAAAAGTGTTTTTCATTGCATAGCTCTAGATATACTCAGATGATAAATACTTCTCTCCAAGCAGGAGAGTCTCCACAGACTTTAAAAACTGCAGTAATAAAACCTATGCTACAAAAACCTAATCTTGATGCCTCAACCATTAGTAATTATAGGCCAATATCAATCTGACATTCCTGGGGAAAATTATCGAGAGGGTTGTGTTCGAACAGATCCAGGCTTTTATGATGCAACAAACAATTTTTTAAATTCATTTCTGTCTGGATTTCGGCCACAACACAGCACAGAGACCGTGCTTATCAAAGTCCTAAATGATATCCGTCGGAATACCGGTGCAGGCAAATCATCTGTTCTGCTACTATTGGATCTCAGCACCGCATTCAACATGGTTGATCACAACATACTACTCAGCAGATTGGAACAGTGGGTCGGGCTTACTGACACTGTTCTTCAGTGGTTCACATCTTATTTATACGATTGGGATTTCTTTGTGTCAATTGGAAAACATCAGTCAGAACGGACCAAATTCACGTGTGGAGTCCCTCAAGGATCAATTCTTGGACCATTCTTATTTAACATGTATATGCTTCCCCTAGCTCAGATTATGGAACAGTATAACATCTCCTATCACACCTATGCAGATGACACACAACTCTACATTTCTGTGTCCCCAAATGATTATAGTCCCTTAGTCTGCCTGAGTAAATGCATTCATCAAATCAATGAATGGATGTGCCAGAATTTTCTCTAGCTAAATGTGGAGAAGACAGAAGTGATTCATTTTTTAATTCAGTCATTTTTGGGCCAAAAAAGGAAAGGTCAAAGATAAGCAGGCACCTTAGCACAATGTCACTTACAAATCAAGTCAGAAATCTTGACGTAATTATTGACTCAGACCTAAAATTTGATAGCCAACTAAAGTCCGTCACTAAATCTGCTTATTACCACCTAAAAATATAGCCAGAATTAAGGGGCTTCTGACTCAACAAGACATGGAAAAATTTATGCATGCAGTCATTTTCAGTAGACTGGAGTATTGTAACGGTATATTTACAGGTCTTGATCAAAAATCAGTCAGGATCTCCAGCTAGAGCCTCACAAATACAAGGAAACCGGACCACAGTACCCTGGTTTTTATATCGTTATACTGGCTTCCAGTGAGTCAAAGGATAGACTAAAAAATACTACTGCTCGTCTACAAAGCACTTAATGGCCTTGGACCAAAATACATGCTTGATTTGTTAGATTCCTATGAAACATATAGACCCCTAAGGTCGTCTGGAACCGGTCTCCTGTATGTTCCAAGAACAAGAACCAAACACTGTTAGGCACCATTTAGTTAGTATGCTCCTCACCTTTGGAACAAGTTACCTGAAGGTCTGAAGTATGCTCAAACTGTTATCGCCTTTAAAACAGGGCTAAAAACGCTTTTATTTAGGACAGCATATCCATAACGGTCTATATATTTCAAGCTATTTGCTTTCTATTCCTCTTTTCCTTTATCTCCATTGCTGATTTCATTTATTATTATTATTAGTAGCAGTATTTTATATTTAATTTTTTTTCTTATTCTATTCGTGATTAAATGTGATTTTTATGTATATTTCCTGTTTCAACTGTCTTTGTTTTTACGTTCTATTGATTTAATGTGATTTTTATGATCTTCATGTGATGTAAAGCACTTTGAATTGTCTTGTGTTGAGTTGTGCTATATAAATAAATTTGCCTTGCCTTGCCTAGCCTATCAATTAATTAGGTTCACATTCGTGAGAAATGTAGCCGTCTAAAATTGCCACTGCACATCTCTAGCAACAAAATTTTAAAAGATTCTATACCAATAGTCAGTGTTTTGTGCAGTGAAGCTTGTTCCTTTCAAACAAACCCACACTTCCCTCCTACACACATTCTGTACACTAACTCACTCGCCATCACAGCCACTTGTGCCAATGTGCCTTTGTGTCACACGCCGGGTGCACCGTCAATGGAGAGATTTGGCTCAATGTGACTTCAATAGCAGAGGTCATGAATGAGCTTTACAATGCAGACAAAAGTGAGCCAGGGTGCACGGAATTGCATTCTGCCCCGCCGACATTTAATTGTATCGCTCCTTACCAGATAGATCGGGAAGCCAAAAACAAACATTGGCATTGCCGATTCCCCACGAATGGAATCCAACCTTTTTTTTTTTTAGTTTGCTGTTGTTACGTTGTTGGGTGTTAAAAGCTTTTCAGAATAGTGAAATTGATATAATAATGACAGTAATAATATCTATTGGAGAGCCAGTGACACTGAGCAGTCAAAATCACAGAAAAATAAACTTAGATATGAACTTAGATATGCGTGTGAGTGGTTGCAGTAAGTGAAAAGCCATGATTATAGCAACACTAGGTAACTTTTCAACCTTTATAAAATATTTTCATAACATTTGTGATCATATGTCGACTGACAACTAGTTGAATGACACCTCTTTTATATCTTGTGGGGGTCTGTATGGCTTTCACAAGCACTAATTAACTTTGGGTAGGGTGGCAGGGACCCTGCCACACAAAAAACTACAAATGTGCTGACTGCTCAACAGCTTTACTCCTCCCTTTATTCATTTATTATAAAGATGGAAGTCGATGCGAACGCTTTTGCGAGAATTCTGCAAAGATGGCAGAGCAACAAAAGAGACAAAAACTTTTGTCCGATGAAGAAAAAAAAAGAGAGGCTACTCAAGGATACTCAAGATTACACATTGGCCCGGCTTCCACTCGCTGGCATGATGATCCCACCCCCCCAACCAACTCACTCAGCTAACCGTCATAATGTATTGCTTAGCCACAACTGGATTCATTACCTTATTACTATTCATCATTCACACATCCGCTGGAAACACAAATGTCGTTTAATCCATCTGCAGGCAATCGGCAGATTTTTGATTGATTGATTGATTGATTGATTGATTGATTGCTGTTTTACGACATTATGCGGGTGTGTGCTGGTCTTCATAAGAAACACAGTCCATCTTCAAGCAAAACACTACCGCTTTTGTCCACTGGCATCGCTATAATCAACCAAAACAGAAAAGTTACATAGTGTTGCTTTAATTGCAAATGTTATATATTTAATAATTTAAATACAACTAGTCTGTACTTGACATACTGTGTGTATGTCAGATACAAGATGATTAAAAAAGTTCTGTATGATTAAAACTGATTAGGTCATTATGTTTTGGATAAAGCGTTGTGTTAGGTGATGATATCATTACATGCAGTATATTAATTGCATGTTATATGTAGGTCAAGTCATATTCTTATTCGATTTTACTATTTGATGCTAGCTGTTACAGCTAGCAGTTGCTGCTGTTGGCACCACCAGCTCAAATCTCTTCCACATGAATTTCCGTGCTCCTATTGGGCAGTGAGATGTCTGAGCAGCCACACTTTGTCTAGGGTGGTTTAGATTAGCCACAAAACAATTGTCAGGCGGCCACACTCATTGGTACTCAGCCGTAATTTTGCAGCGTGAGGAAGACCGGAGGGATAAATGATGCTCTCTGTGCCACTTGCACTTGACTATCGCTCCTATTGAACGGCCTAGCATCTTATCTTACAATACCTTGGCCGAGTCACTCGCAACGGCAGAACCAACAACGATTTTATCTATCACAGATGACGGGCATCATCATCTTCAGTGTGCTTGCTTGGCGTGGTTATCTTGGAATTTTGCAACATCGTACTTTTACACACATTAAGATTCTCAAGTGGTCAGAAGTAAATAGATGTCCAATCTATTTTAACTGACATATATTTATGTTGGTATAGCAAGTGGTCAGGTTGTAAAGGGTCATAAAGGCCCAGCTATATGTATGTGGACACCACATTTTGGGTCATTTAGGCAACAAATGTCCACATAGCTACAATGTACTTGAGCTTCCTCTCAAAATCCCCAAACATGGATGCCAGGTTAATTGAAGTTCTTATCTTTGGGTGTGAATTGTGGCTCATTTATAGAGTATGTGTGCATACGCGGACATAGGGGGGGGACCGGCCGAAAATGTTATTACATGAAATTGACTTTCCTATATATGAACTTAAAATAAAGACTTTGTCGGTAAAATGTTGTCTATAATTTTTTTTTTTCGAACAGATCATGTGACTAGCACCTTAGAGACGTTCATTTGCTTTGCTTAGCAACAGCCACCTGAGGACAGAAGATGCAAGCTGGATATACGTAATTTTTTTCAAACCTAAGCTTTCAAAAGCGACAACAACGACTAAGCCAGAACCAAGGATTGAAGATATGGACCATGAAACACCAGAGAGCACCGCCGAAATGCTGACTGGAATTTTAGTTTGCCCAACTAAAAGCGACCACCGGGCGTACCATATTTAACTCATTTGCTCCCAAAAATGTATTAAGAGGATCTATTTTTAATTGTTTCAGTGTCCCAAAGACGTATTTATACGTCTTTTATGTTTTTTTTCCACAAGACACATCTCTAGGTTCTGATTCAACTTAGCTCCAAAGCACAAAGCTGAAAATCCATTTTAAAGCAATAAAACTGGCCACTGGAGGGCAGTAGCGCATTTGGTAAGACCCCCAACCCGATTCAACGGAACGAACGGTAGGCCGCACGGCCGTGGCGCAGGCAGAAGACGACCGAATGGACGTCCAGAATGCCAGGCGGTGGACGACCGAGCAGAACAATGGGAGGATGCCAGGCGCTGGATGACCGAGCAGAACAACCAGAACCACCAGTCCAGCGGACGATGCCGTTTAGTCCGTGCTGGAAAGACTCAAAAAATTCCATCTTTATGAGACAGGCGATGAGGGAAAAGTCGTCCCAGCCGTCGCGGCCACAACAGCGTCATCTCTCAGTTAGTTATGTGTAAATAAATTGTTACTTTGCTATCAAAAGCTCTCTTTGTCTTGTTGTTTATGTTATTTTGTAAAAGGAAAATATTATGTTGTTATGATGTTTGGGATGTAACTAAAGAAAAAAATAGCTGTGTTAAAGTCAAAGTTATGTTTTAAATTTATGCATTTACAAAATGCTCAATTTCTCAGTTTTTTCATCAGAAATTGGAAAATTGCTCAAACTAAGCTATTTTCTAATGCTGATTTCTAAAGAATGGAAAAGATATGAACTAATTTTTTTTACCTGCTGAAAGAAGAGAGTCTAATCTTTCTTTTGGTGGGTTCCATGTTTATATAGCAATAGAACAGAATTTTCTGTGGGCCTTGAAAAATCAGTCAAAATCCATTAAAACGGCTGGGAGCCAAAGGGGTTGCACCGGTGAAAATGGCTGGGAGTGAATGAGGTAATGGACGACAATCTTGGCCAATAGCATAGCTGTCTAAGCAGCCTGATTTAAAATTCCCTCCAACAATGATGGGGAACAAAAAAAAAAAAAAAAAAGCTATTTTTTTTATTCAATATATTGTTATTAATATTCCTGGCTGGAATCTTCAGTCAAAAAGGAAGCGGCGTCTACTCCACTAGGTAAGACAGAAAAACGTGCGCGCTCACACACGCACGCATGCACATACATACATGAGCATAGGCTAAGCTACAATCCAAGCAAATATCTTCTAAGTTAATTTCATTGCTGACATTGCGTTTTGGGGTCAATAACATGTTTTGGCCCCTGCCACAAAAGTATGCCTATGCCTATGTTGGTGACCCTCCCAAGGTGGCATCTGCCTTTACTAAGCGGTATAAGATGATTGATATCTTGCAACAACAATTGGGAGAGGGGGTTCAATGTCGATAGTCGAGATTGACTTGTTGTTCTTTCTATTCCAAAGAAGAACTGAATCAACTGCAGCTCCACTGGTTTCACCGAAGCACTCACTGTATTTTGCCTTAATTGCTGAAGGAGATAGTACCTTTTCTCGTAGGCACCGTCTGTTGGCATTACTCTAACACACTTAATATAATCAATCAGGGAACAGTATCGTTTCTTGTATTTACTGTATGACTTTGTATCACTCTAACACACCCAATATAAAATAAATAGCAATTTTACCATAGTTTAATGAAAACAAGCAGAATATAGGGCATAAGAGATAAATAACGTCTTCTTATCACGGAAGCCCAGCGTGCGTCATACAATTAACTGAGCAAGATTGACGCTGACAAGCCCACGTCTGCACCACCAAGTCTCACAACCAGTTCTCTCGGACTGTCCACGACAAATGGCAGGACGGTCTGTCCTAACACGAGGAACACAGGAGAACACCTGATATCCAACTGATAACACGACTGATAAGACTCCAAGAGCCCTGTTGATGCTGCGGTGGCAAAATCCACATCCTCGTTGCCCGGACAACAGTAACTCCAAAATCCTCCTGTCCAATCCACAAACAGACAATAATCCCAAACACACCCTTCTTCCAGCCCACGGCCCTCCCCGCGAGAGCTTTCAAAAGACTGAATGTTTAACACTGAACGTGTCGACAGTGACGCGCTTACGCATATCGTCTTTGAATTACGTAATTACGTCACCCACGTGTCGCTGGTTGGTCTCATTTGAAAGTGCGGAAGTTGATGTCCACACCAGTTTTTATTTGAAGTCAATCGACCAAGAAAAACAGGAGATAATGTCATTTGAGTTTTATAGTTTTATTACACTCATAAATATGCATTAAAAAGCTGCATGGACCATGTATCTATCTCCATATTTCCATCATTTCTTGTCCTTTTTCAAAACCGAAAGCAGCACAAAAGACTACATATCCCAAGAGCTGTTGTGATGTCAAGAAGGACGAACCGAATGGGATCATTTTTATAAATTTCAGAGCAAGGCGCCATCTAATGAAAGGGAGGTATGCGAAGCAAGCAACGGCCAGTTGGTTTGAGCGAGCGACGTGCAGAATGAATGTAAAACTACATTTAGTGCAAGCTAATGCATTATTTCATTAACTCAAGGAAGAGGATGAGCCGTATTTGTCGTTGTTTTCTTTGGATGAGTCGGCGTCTCGGCGAGTAGAAGTGACAGCAGCACACAAACGGCGAAAGAGTAGGCTGTGTGACGTTGTGTGTGACGCAGCTCCGTGACCTGTTCAAGAAGCTTGATTGAGTGCGCAAAAAGAAAAAAAAAACTTTATTGGGTTGCATGCCTGAATAAATCTAATTGAACTGAACTACTTGTCAATATTTTTTTAAAATATTTTTTTCAAATGTTATATATACTTTTTCTTCACTATAATCTTTTACATTTTTATGTAGATGTGTGTTTGAGAAGCTTGATTGCATGCACGTATATACTTTTGATAAAGTGATGGGTACAACACCTAACTTCACAAAGAGATATCCTCCAAACCCTTTTTCTGTTAGATGATATATATAATTTTTTTTCTCACTATTTTGCACTGTATATAACCTGCTTTGACCATAGTATGTGTAAAGGCCAAAAACGCCAATGACCATACCTGCTGTTTGTGTTGAATTGTCAAACATAAAACTATTCAATCTTATTTTTTTCTATTGAATGTTTATCCTAACAAGTTGATTAAAAATTATGAAGCTTCAAAACAGTTGGTCGAGCATGTTTGGTTGTCAATGGGACGTCAACATTACAAATTTTGAAAAAATATTTTGGGATTTTTTTGTCTTTTTGGGTCCAAAATGTGGATTATAATTGGTCAGTGAAGAAAACAACAGTTTGGACATGAAGTTCAAGGTGTCCTGAAAAAAAGGGACCCAACTTGGCCATTGTAAACAATTTTTTCTTTGAAATATAAAGGCAACATCAAATGCATGCAAATTCGGCCAAAATAGGCTTAGGTGTTAAAGGGTTAACTAAGTGTTGTTATTTTTGGTGGCCTTGGAACGAATGTGCCTCCCCGCCTGAGTGTTTTCTGTTTCGCCTTGCCGTTTTGATCTCTGTCGACCAGAATAAATTGTCAACCTGTTTTCGGTGAGCCTCCTTTAAACCTATCAAGATGGAGTCAGTACAAAAGGTTAAGACTAAGGTGAACGTGCGGAGTTTGCCCTTCTGGCTGGATTGCCGGGGTCTCCCCGGCGCAAGTCCGGCGGTTTGGTTGGCGTGATTCCGGTGATCCGGCTAGAAGGTCAGATTCCTTCATTGCTTATTAATAAAGATGCACCGATACCGATACTAGTATCGGCAGGGGGCGCCGATCCAGCCCGAAATGGTGGTATCGGTATCGGCGAGTACCAACAAAGACAGCGCCGATACCATTTACCAGTCCATTATTATAACATTTGACCGCAGACTTTTTTTCCTCCTGGCGCTAACTACATTCCGTCTCTGTGTTGTATGATGACACGCGAACACCAAGCAGCTATCGCTATTGGCCTGCTCCAGACCAATGACAGCGGGCCAATTGCCACTCCTAACCAATGACAAGCCCGCTTTTTCATATGGATGAAGAACAAACCAGGAGAAATGGCGACGGTCGGGAAGGATGAATTGAAATTGAAGTGAAGTATTTCAAAATAGAAATCCCGTCGATTAAAATCAATGGCTGCATGCAAGATTTGCGGCCTGAAAGTTTCCAGATGTGGAGTTAAATTGGCCAATTTCAATACCTCGAACCTGATAAAACACTTGAAGACGAAATGTGAATGAACACAACGAGTTTGAGCCTTCAAGAGCAGGACTGCTATCCAGAGGAAGGGCGCTGTATCGGAGCAACAATCTCTGGTCAGTTCACTACGTCTACTTTACTTTTATTGTGTTTTACTGAAAGAAATGACGCAGTAATTTGGGAACTGTTTCCAAAGTAGGGTTGCCACCTTTCAGAAATAGAAATAATGGACTCCCCCCTCCCGGAATAAAGGAGGCTAATAGAGAGACGGGATGCTGTGGTCAATTATTATTACTTATAATTGTTAGCGTCCGCAAATGCGGAAACAAAGTTGGAACTCGAAGCAGACATCAAGCGGGGGATACGTACAAGGGTTTAATGATTGCAAACAAAAAAATAACACGCAATCGCGGGATAGAAGAAATAACAAAAGCACCCCGTGACAGCAGGTCGACGGAGCTCAATACTACAAACTCGAAGGTTAACTAAGACGATAGACAGCGAGCCAAAAAGCCAAAATAAAAACACTCAAATACCTGCTCATGGTAGAGGTTACAAACGAGAGCAGCACGCTAACAGAAAAAAACCCAATGCAGGGGCGTAACAAGCAAATGTAGCGAGACTCTAGTGCGAGATGTCAAATGGCAATCAGCAAGGCAAATATCTTTGAGACCACCCGTGCTTAAATGCTGCGCTGATGAGCCTGCATTGGATTCAGGTGCGACGTCAGGAACGCCCCCACGACCAGCCCAGCAACAAAACACAGTCTAACCAGCAGCAGAATGTGACAATAATTTCATGAAAGTTGCACTAACCCTTTGAGAGGTTTAAAAAAGTTTATTCAGTTCATTCAGAGTTTATTATTATGGATTTATTTTTACTTTCTTACTGTTGGGCTAGCATTATACATATTTTATTAATTTCACAAATGTAGCACTATTTTGGCCTTTGAGAGCCAAAGGTTTATTCAACTATTGTCTACGAGTGTTTAGTAGACTATTCACTTTGTATTAGTCTTTTTCCTATTTTGCAAAGGTAAGCAACAGCCTGACAAAGCCTTGATAGAATTATTTCACATCCAATTATCTAGCACTTTGGGAAAAAAAAATTAAATACAGTATATATACATATATATAAACGGGGTGGTATCGGTATCGGCCGATACTGCACAGCCAGGTATCTGTATCGGTATCGGGGCCAAAAAATGATATCTGTGCAAAACTACTTATTAACACGATTCAAAACAATTTGGCAGAATTTTTAAAATATACTCAACAGCTATCTTCATCCAAAAGCATAGAAACGTATGTAGTTAAGTGACTAACAGTGGTGGAGTAGTAAACAAATTGTAAATTTGCAGATGGATCAAAATAAATGAATATGAGGTGGAAAAAAATAAAATTAATTTTTCTTAAAAATTATTATTATTATTATTATTTAAACCTGACCTGGCGGTTAATCAAGCTAAATCACGTCTCGCTTTTTGAGAAAATAAACCATTTTCCACATCTTGGGAATGATGTAGGTCGTTCAAAACACCATATTAATTTCACGCTTGGTAGCTGGTTGGTTCGTCAATAAATTGTTGTCGTGAATAAATTACAAGAAAGCTAATTACAGATGGCTGAGTTATAGATATGAGTTAAGAGAAGCTTTTAATACACACGCTATCAATCTGTTGATGGGATTACTCATGCCAATTTTACAACGTAATGAAAGTAGATGGTTTATTGCATGATTCCAACTGCCAGTGATTACCAAAGTGCTGCAATAAACATGGAACCATGGCAACGAGACAAACCGCTGATGAGAAGGGCTTTAGTCGAACAACCTTTTAGACCTTTTGAAACATGCCTCGGCATCATTTTTTTTTTTTTTTGTTATTATTATTATTTTCGGTTTCATCTGCGGGGCATCATCCATCCTTGGGGCTCCTCGCCTGTCATCTTCCAGCACAGACAATGGCTTTCTGACATGAGAGCCTCTTGTAAAAAATGTTGCCACTCCCCATCTCCGAGACATAAGTGCTTGTGCATGGACAAACACACAGCCGCAAAAACACTCTTACACACATTTAATCGGGCCTTGCATCAAATCCCATCCTGTTGTTCTTTACCCAGAGCATCCGGGTGTGGAGGTGCTATCGGTGTTCACTAGTAATCGCTATTCCCAGCGCTCCTAAGGTCAGCCACAACTCCACACCATAATATTCCAAATAGGGGGAAGCATTCAATCACTTTATAGCTGACGAGCAGGTTTGAAGAAACGGTGGACAACCAAATCTGTGCTGAACGATGGAGTGATTGCATGCTGGGGAAGATCTCATCTCATTTTCTCTTCAGCTTAGGCTGAGCATGAGCAAACAAGGTTTGGCTAGCCACTGTGTTACACCGAATTCCATTTGAAAAGGGTTTTGTATGCTATAGCGTTACAGATTACAGGGAGTTTTTGTTTTGTTTTTTTAAATCGGAGAATATTACCTTTTCAAAAATGGTATTAAGGATTTTGTTCAATTTACATATGCACTGTATATACAGCGGCACCTCAACATACGAAGTTAATTCGTTCCAGGACCTTGTTTGTAAGTCAAAATGGTTGTTTGTCGAGCAGGATTTTCTGATAAGAATACATTATAATTCCATTAATTCGTTCCACACCCCGAAAACCTACAGTCCCTGACAAAAGTCTTGTCGCTTATCCATTTTGTAGAAACAGTTGCCAATAAACTGACTTTTAATCATTCAATTGGTTCCAGAAATGGCTCATATGAAAGATAAGACCCTCCCAAATGATGTTGAAAGTACACAAATATATTTGTTTCACTGAAAAAATATTTAAAATTTAATGAAGACATAAAGGTCAAATTTTGGCAAGACAAAAGTTTTGTCGCTTACAGAAAGTAGTGTGAAAATTTAACAAAAAATGTACTTCAAATACAAAAATATGTTACATAACAGAAGCAAATTAAGTAGTGGTGCTGTGAGGTCCAAATTTAATATTTTGTATTTTGTAAGCAGTCTTGCATGCCTCCCAGAGTTCATCATCATTCTTGGGTTTCGTCTTCCATGCTTCCTCTTTCATCCTACCCTAGACATGCTCAAAGATGTTCATGTCTGGTGACTGGGCTGTCCAGTCCTGGAGGATCTTGATCTTCTTTGCCTTGAGGAACTTTGAGGTAGAGATTGAAGTATGCGATGGAGCACCATCCTGCTGCAGAATTTGTCTCTTTTTATGTTTAGGAATGTAAGAGGCAGCTAAGATTTTACTTAATCTTAATTAACCATTACTGAATGTTTTTTTGGACCCTATTTGTAAAGTGTAGCACATGTGTCCCTTAACTAAGAAATTATAAATGCTTAAGTCCCCGTCCCCCCTTTAACCTTTATTAACCATTACTGAATGCTTTTTGGACCCTTATTGTAAAGTGTAGCACATGTGTCCCTTAACGAAGAAATTATAAATGCTAAATTAACAAACCCTAACCCTAAACCCAAATCCCTAACCCTATATAGGCCTATATATATTTTTAATTTTACCAAACTATTAGTTACTGTCTGCTTATGCATTAACTCATGTTAATTAATATATTAACAAATGTTAGATAAGCAATTATATTGAAATTATTCTTAAACATTAGTTATTGTCTAAAAATGTGTTAACTAATGTTAAGGGACCCCTATTGTAAAGTGTTGCCTATGGTTTAGTTCTACAATACTGTCAATAGCCTGTTTTTGTTTGTATCTATAATTGTAGGTTTACTAATAAAAAAAAAAAAGTGTCAACATTAATTTTTGACTTTGTTTTACTTAGAATTCAAGATGTTCGGTGTCCTTTGTACCTCAACCCACAATTTTTCAGGTTTTATTCAAGCTCCACAACGGTGACGGTTGCCATGATAAGGATTTAGATAACTGGTATACTGCTTTTATCTCACTGGCTACCGTTGACGGCGATGGACGTCCTATCCAGGCAGCGCTGTCAATGGCAGTTATTCTAATGAACATTTTTACGGGCAAGACCAAAAACAATGTGAAATGAGTCCAAATGTTGCCTTTGTTCTCTTTGATGTCAAGACTTATTGTTTGGATGGCATTACATTGATCCCTCACTATTTCGCACCCTCAGTCCATCGCAGATTTTAAAATGTTTTTTCAATGAATGAATGAATAAATAAATTCAGGTTTTGATGGAGATGTCCCGATTCGATCACGTACAGCCTCTCACCTCTCCTTCCTCCTGCTTTTCTTGCTCACCAAGCAGCTGCTTGTTAAAGTTAATGATGAGTGACAGCTCTGAAGCTTTGATCTTGCCACAGAAGCTTGGGAGTGACTACCTTGATTGGCGCCAAATTTATGAGCTCGATGAACTTGTTAAACACTAGCGGTAGTGTGCTGTGGTGACTTATTGTGTGTGTAAGTGAGCAGCGTGAGCGTATTTGAGTGGACTCACTCAATGAAGCATTTAATAAGACAAGCATTTTGCTACGTTATTCTTTTTTAAAACTTGTTTTTTTATTTGAATTATACTTTGGGGAAGAAAGGGGAAACAAGTCTTATATGTATCTTTCCAATGCTAAGTTTTAACATAATCCTAAATGAACCAAGTTGTGGGAGTGGCGACTTATTGTTTCATTGTTGTGAAAAGTGTGAAAACTATCTTTGTAAGTTTATTTTGTGCTGCAGCTTTTGTATATAATACTTGAACTCTGCTCGCAAACCAACACACAAGATAATACCGCACCTCCCTCTATGACTGACTCAGGGAGAGAGAACCTCTGATGTTGCAGTGGAATATGATTATCAATCATAAAGGACTCAGATTTGAAAAGAAAAAAAAAAAACTCAATGGCCAGAGTTCATGCATTTTTGCTGATGTCCCACACTTTTAACAAATGCAAAGGGATGCAAGTCTCCCCTCATCTCTGATGCCTCTGGGTTTATTTGCCCGTGCGGGACTAATGCACTTCATGCATTTAATATTGTCACTGAAAGCCATGAGTCATGGAAAAGTGATGGTGCCAATGTGCAGAAGCAGCATCCCTTAAAAAAAAACAAAAACAAAAAAAAAAAAAAAACAACAAAAATCACTCAAGTGTCGACTTTGTGATTCCTTCGGCTTTCCGCTTCGTGGCAAGGTCCCTCCAAGCATTTTGTATCATTTGACTCATGCTGCGGCATTAAAAAAATAAGCCCGCCATGGTGCCAAATCAGCCCTCCCTACTCAGTCTTCACAACCTGACAAACTGTCATCAATGGCGCAAAATTATTTGTCATCCGCTGCACATTAGCAGGCCACCAGGGCATCAAAAATCCATTTTTGCTTGAACGTCATCTCTATTTCTTGGCGAGTGACGGGCAGCTGTTTAACCCCTGTGCTCGGTCTGCCCGCGCCACTGCGCTTAATGGCGTGCGCGCGACGCCTCATTTGAACAATGCTGCCACCCATGCAGGGGAATATTTTATCAATGTCCTTGTATTTCTGTCATTAACCCCCTCTTGCCCATGCGTATTACTGCATTTCCAATATCTACGTCGCCGGCATTCAGCCGAGAAAAGCCATCAGGATTTTCACTTGAGAGAGCGCTCTCAGGGGACAAATTAAATCAGGCGTTTCAGCAGGTGCCCCAAAGCTCCAGATCAGCCATTGTCATTACGGAAGAAGGAAATTAAGTGACATTGTTAAAAGAGCTGCAACTTTAAAATAGGGACAGTTCTGGTTGTGTGGTTCGATCAAGGTCTCAAGGGCATGCAAGCCGTTTCAAAGCTTTAACTAGTTTAGATTGTTGAGTTGAACGCCGATAATAATATCTCTTTTAAGAAAAGAGAAAACTTATTCGCTATGTATTCTAGGGTTGGGAATCTTTAGCATTAGGCCAATTCGATATGTATCGGCCCGAATATAAGACGACCTTGACTATAAGACGACCCCCTCTTTTTCAAGACTCAAGTTTGAAAAAAAGACTTTTTGAACACTAAATTAATTTTTATACAGAAAATAATTACAGTACATCTGAAACAAAAGATTATAACAATATATTTGGGAGAAAAAAAGTTATTTTGCCTCATTCAAATCTTAATATTTAAACATTTAAATATGTAAACTAGGGCTGTCAAAATTATCGCGTTAACGAGCGATAATTAATTTTTTAAATTAATCCCGTTAAAATATTTGACGCAATTAACGCATAAAAGCCCCGCTCAAACAGATTAAAATGAGAGCACAGTGAAAGGTGTACTTGTTGTGTTTTTCGGAGTTTTGCCGCCCTCTGCTGGCGCTTGTGTACGACTGATTTTATAGGCTTCAGCACCCATGAGCATTGTGTAAGTAATTATTGACATCAACAATGGCGGGCTACTAGTTTATTTTTTGATTGAAAATTTTACAAATTTTAATAAAACGAAAATATGACGAGGGGTTTTGATATAAAATTTCTATAACTTGTCTTTTAAGAACTACAAGTCTTTCTATCCATGGATCGCTTTAACAGAATGTTAATAATGGTAATGCCATCTTGTTGATTTATTGTTATAATAAAGAAATACAGTACTTATGTACCGTATGTTGAATGTATATATCCATCTCGTGTCTTATCTTTCCATTCCAACAATAATTTACAGAAAAAATATGGCATATTTTATAGATGGTTTGAATTGCGATTAATTGCGAATAATTACGATTAATTAATTTTCAAGGTGTAATTAACTCAATTAAAAATTTTAATCGTTTGACACCCCTAATGTAAAGTGCAATCACATTCATAAATGAATGGCTTCTGGTTTTTGAAATGTAAATAAACCAATCTATTGTGATAAAACAAAAAAATTGCAATAACTGCATTAACCATCAAAGTGAAGTCTAACTGTGACTGTAGTCTTGAAACAAATCTGAATAAGGAAAAACATTGCAATAAAATAATGCAAACTGGTTAAACTTCAGAGTAGCTGAGATCTGTCATGACAGAACATCGCTTCAATGATATCTGGCGCCATCTAGCGTCGTGAATGGGGAGAGTAACTATGATCTGTCATAACAGAAAATCGCTTCAGTGATATCTGGCGTCATCTAGCGTTTTGAATGGGTATAATGTCTAGACCGGGAATATAAGACTACCCCCTCTTTTTCAATCTTATTTCAATGCAAAAAACACCGTCTTATATTCGGGCCAATAAGGTATAGACATAGAAACGATTTTAAGATTCGATACAAAAACGATACATTTAGAACCATACCGTTTACCGATTCCTCGCGATAGCCGATGCGCAGCTCAACAAACGATGTACTGTACCTCTGAATCACTGGTGAATTTTGTATCTTTTGAGGAGCTTGCTATCGATACGCTCATACAGTGTATCACAAAAGTGAGTACACCCCTCGCATGGTTGCAGATATTTAAGTATATCTTTTCATGGCACAACACTGACAAAATGACACTTTGACACAATGAAAAATAGTCTGTGTGCAACTTATATATTAGAGTTAATTTATTTTCCCCTCAAAATAAAGCCATTAATATCCAAACCCTTGGCAACAAAAGTGAGTACACCGCATGGGAACTACGTACATCCCTAAATGTTCAAAAAGAGTACTGCTTGTCATTTTCCCCCCGAAACGTTAAGGAGTGCTGTCAGCATTGCAGAGATTGAAGAGATGGTGGTGGTGGTGGTGGTGGTGGTGGTGGGGGGGGGGGGTCATTCCTCATGTTTGACTTTAGGCATGACACACTTATCTTCGTACTCCTTACCTGGTCGCCGCCACACATGCTTGAGAACATTGGAACCAAACAAATTAATCTTCGTCTCATCAGACCATAGGACATGGTTCCAGAAATCCATATGCTTTGTTGACGTATCTTCAGCAAACTGTTTACGGGCTTTCTTGTGTACCGTCTTCAGAAGAGGATTCCTCCTGGTGTGACAGCCATGCACACCGATTTGATGTAGACTGCGGCGTATGGTCTGAGCACTTTGTTTGGTTCTGATGGTCTCAAGCATGTGTGGCGCCGACCAGGTGAGGAGTACAAAGATAAGTGTATCATGCCTACAGTCAAGCATGGTGGTGGGAATGACCCCCCCACCCCCCACGCCCCCACCGCTTCAATCTCTACAGCAATGCTGACAGCACTCCTGTAACGAGTCACATGACATTTTGGAGGGAAACTGACAAGCAGTACTCAATTTAGACAATTAGGGATGTACAGAGTTCCCATGCGGTGTACTCACTGACTATATTTTGAGTTATTTTGAGGGGAAAATAAATGAACTATTATATAAGCTTCACACAGACTACTTATCATTGTGTCAAAGTGTCATTTTGTCAGTGTTGTCCCATGAAAAGATATACTTAAATATCTGCAGGAATGTGAGGGGTGTATTCACTTTTGTGTATTTCTTGTTCGAACAAACACGTTTTGGTCAAATCGTTTTTGGTTATGACTCGACTGTTTACTATATTTGCATTCAAAATTCATTATAGTGTCATAATGTAACCTTACTCATGGTATATAGAATAGAATAGAATAGAATAGAATAGAATAGAATAGACATGTCTTGACAGTGGTGCTTTGACATGTGAGTTTAAAGTGCATGTGACACGAAAAAGCATGTTTATTTCATCATACACGCGGTATTTTATGCTTCTGAATGATATGGACCGCTTGGATGTGTGTGGAAGCGATCGCTATATTTATTTAGTTTTTTGAATCCCGCGCCATGAAAATGAGTGACTTCCGGCTTCGGTCTTGCATTGAGGAGGAGGGCGCTGTGACGTGTACGGTAGAAGACGTCCTCTTCACTATACAGCGTACTGTTGTGTATGAGGAGGAAGGATTCAGCTGATTTTGCGGATTAATACATTTATTTTTCGCATCACGCCAGCCAAACGGCTGCAAAAAACTCATTCTGTATGAGTGAGAGGCGTATGCGCCTTTTTGGAGTTTCAAAAGGTTCCCATTCACCGTGGATATTGGCCAAAACAAGCCCGACTACAGTGGGAACATTGGACTTAGGAGGAAGTAAGTAAACATCTTGTTTAGTATTATGTCAAACATTAATACAGCTATTACAAAGTAAACACTACATTCATTCATTCATTCATTTTCCATGCCGCTTATTCCTCACGAGGGTCGCGGAGGTGCTGGAGCCTATCCCAGCTAACAACGGGCAGTAGGCAGGGGACACCCTGAACTGGTTGCCAGCCAATCGCAGGGCACAAGGAGACACACAACCATTCACGCACACACTCATACCTACGGACAATTTAGAGTGTTCAATCAGCCTACCATGCATGTTTTTGGGACGTGGGAGGAAACCAGAGTTCCCGGAGGAAACCCATGCAGGCACGGGAGAACATGCAAACTCCACACAGGAAGGCCGAAGCCCGGGATTGAACCCTTGATCTCAGAACTGTGAGGCAGATGTGCTAACCACTCAGCCACCGTGCCGCCGTAAACACTACAAACTTTCTTTAAATAAAGGACTACTTACGTTTGATCATTGATAGGCATGTAAAAAGCTCTGCTCATGCACATTAGCACGTTAGCTGCACAACAACTGCAGCCATCTTCCTCCGGGGAACGAACTGTAAATTGCTCTCCGCCGGGCAGTTTGCCGATCCGCGAAGACAATCAACAACTCAGGCATCATGTCAAATAATCCAGGCGAGTTATGTGTGATTTTCCGCTTCGAAGACTTTGAAACATCACTCGGTTCGGGTTAGCATGTCGGCTAGCTGTCACGCCTTTTGGTTTGTTTACATTCTCCGAAGCCGGGGAAGGGAAATGACATACAGTATGTCCGATTTAGGTGTCATAAAATATCGTTCGGGAGGTGCGACAGGAAAGGTGAAGTCGACAGTTTTGACCATTATGGAGTAATTTTGCCATGTCGTCCTGAATAAATGCATTTTTATTAATTCATATTCCATTTAGCACAAGACTGTTATTTGTGTCATGACCATGCCGTTTATTTAGCAATTGGGGAAAATACTTGGATACAAAGAATATCTTGTAAAAATATTGAAGTAAAGAGACAGAAACAATGACATTTTGCAGCTCTCATCGTCGCATTTTCCTCATTAAAAATAGTTTCCCCTCGACGGGCTGACTGGTCCTTCTCAAGCCATTTATATAGCTATTGGGGATAAATACGTGGATAAAAAGAATATCCTGTAAAAATATTGGAGTAGAGAGACTGAAACAATGACGTTTTGCGGCTCTCTTCGTCGCGTTTTCCTCATTCTGAATAATTCCCCCTCAATGGGCTGAATAGTAAAACCGATGAGCCCAGTCTACCGCTGATGTCATCCACCTGTTGGGGACGCTAAAGCCCTATAATGGTAGGCGTGGCTAATCAGCAGATTAAAAGACTAATTTCTCGTCATCTGCGCTTTGCTAAATTGTTGTATATAGTCGAATCGTCTCAAAATATGATTCTAATTCACATAATAACGCCATTTAAGACTTTTTTTCTCATGTCGTATGCTCTTTAATATGTTGTATGACCTCATCCTTCATTTTTTTTTTCCAAATGGGAATACCATGAATCTTCAGGTAAAAAAAGATTAAAAAAACAAACAAACTTGTATTTCTTTGCCTGGAAAAAGAAAGACTGTCGTACAGTATTTTGTAAAAAA
Organism: Corythoichthys intestinalis; assembly: GCF_030265065.1. NCBI lineage: Eukaryota > Metazoa > Chordata > Actinopteri > Syngnathiformes > Syngnathidae > Corythoichthys > Corythoichthys intestinalis. The sequence goes on along the minus strand of NC_080399.1, from coordinate 14,654,000 downwards.
AAAAAAAAAAAAAAAAAAACATTATCATATTAAAATTGAATTTAATGTAAAGAATTATGCACCTTGTGATTTCTATCTAATGTTTAGAGGTGTATAATACCTAGCTTTAAATTAGTGTTACGTTTACTTTGACAGTAAATTTGAACTCAGACCATTGACCGTTTTGAAGCTTATTTTATGAAATTTTAAATGTAATTTTTAAATTGCCAAACTGCTGCTTTTTGTGAACTCAAATGACTTGAGTGTCACTTGTATCTCCTAAAATGTTTGCTAACAATTGGCTCGCATCTTGAAAAACACGGGTCACCTATATTGCAACACAGCACCTTTTTAAATTTGAATGGTGTTGCTCTTTATCCATTTAGCCTTCATTAATTTGTATAGAAAACCCTCTTTAAGTTTATATTTTCTCCATTCAGGAGAAGAAAACTTCATTAGGTTTGCTGGTTTGTTGTTTCAACAAATAAATTGAACCAGGGCCATCCCTGACATTGGTTTAAACCATTAACCGATTCCAGCGAGAGGAACTAAATGAAAGCACGAATAAGCAAGATTCATTTAATCTTGGTAAGTAATTAGGTAACATGGTGAAATGCAGTACAAAACGTCAAATCTTTGATCTCTTTAGGAACTATCCACCCATTTGTTTTTTTAATAGTCTTTGTCCTCATTATGGTGAGGCCAAGTTGAGGTACAGTGATCCCTCGCTACATTGTGCTTCTTTTTAACGATAAAAAAAAAAAAAAAATACAGATGAGCTGATCACAGTCTCCCTCTCCCTCCTGCCGCTTTTCTTGGTCTTGCCAGAGATGCTTGGAAGTCAAAACTTCAAAGCGCCACATGCGTCAATCATCTTTTAGCTTGTCAAACAGTTGCTGTCGCAACTCATTGTGTGTAAGTGAGCAGTTTGAGCGGATTGGAGCGGACTCAATCAATGAAGCATTTAATAAAGACAAGCATTTTTCTATTTTATTGATTTAAAAAAAAAAATTTGGTGGGAAAGTTATATGTTCTAAACTTATCATAATTATTAGAATTGAAGTGCTGAAAAAACAATTCATTAAAATATATATAAATAAAAGTGGTTTCTTTTATTATTATAATTTGCGAAAAATGGAAAAAATGTCTTATATGTATCTCTTTCCGATACTAAATCTGAATAAAGACAGTTTACTTACGATCGCTTCGACACATGATCATTTCGACATCCGACGTAAAATTTGACTCAACATTTGTTTCTACATCCGACGACATGCTCAAAATACGACGATTTGTGACAGCGCCGCAGTTTTGTTTTCCCGCAAGACGGACGCACGGCGGATTTTCTTGTGACAGAAATCAACACTGCTTCCAAGACGATTAATGCAGGTGGTGAAAAAAGCAAAAAGGTGACTCTTACCATTGAAATGAAGATGGAAATGATAAAAAATTATGAGCAGGAAGTGCGCATCCGTGAAAAGGCTCCACAATACAGCCGTAGAATGTCTGTCTCTCTGCCGTCCTCCTCCAACCTCCGTTCGCCAGTCTTTATAAGTTGATAAGGTGATAATTATTTTTGTGGTAAAATCGCCAAAGAAATCGTCAGCTTCGTCAGGTTTTGAATCACTTATTTCAGAAGTCGTGCAACGCACAGAGATGACGGCAAAAACACGAGCCCCATAACGGAGAAAGTAAAATCTCTGCCGCACCTTTCTCTGTGACGATAGGCACGCGGTGCGTTCAGTTACACCACAAAAAACACATCCGCCACATTAGAACCCGATTCGTTACATTACTAAAAGAATTCTGATTATTATTATATAACAATTCCGATTTATTTTTTTTGTTTTATAGAATTTATTTGTTTTGCTATGTGTATTTGCCATTTGTAACTGTACCAGCAGTATTTACAGTCGGGCAAATAAGTATTTAGTCAACAACTAATTGTGCAAGTTCTCCCACTTGAAAATAGAGAGGCCTGTAATTGTCAACATGGGTAAACCTCAACCATGAGAGACAGAAGGTGGAAAATAAAACAGAAAATCACATTGTTTGATTTTTAAAGAATTTATTTGCAAAACATGGTCGACATAAGTATTTGGTCAATACCAAATGTTCATCTCAATACTTTGTTATGTACTCTTTGTTGGCAACAACAGAGGCCAAACGTTTTCTGTAACTCTTCACAAGCTTTTCACACACTGTTGCTCGTATTTTGGCCCATTCCTCCATGCAGATCTCCTCTAGAGCAGTGATGTTTTGGGGCGGTCATTGGGCAACACGGACTTCCAACTCCCTCCTCACCCCGTGGCGTCAAAATTATAAGAACGGTGAGCAAAAATCCCAGAACCACACGGGGGGACCTAGTGAATGACCTACAGAGAGCTGGGACCACAGTAACAAAGGCTACTATCAGTAACACAATGCACCGCCAGGGACTCAAATTCTGCACTGCAAGACGTGTCCCCCTGCTGAAGAAAGTACACGTCCAGGCCCGTCTGCGGTTTGCTAGAGAGCATTTGGATGATCCAGAAGAGGACTGGGAGAATGTGTTATGGTCAGATGAAACCAAAATAGAACCTTTTGGTATAAAACACAGGTTCTCGTGTTTGGGGAAAAAGAATACTGAATTTCATCATACCCACTGTGAAGCATGGGAGTGGAAACATCATGCATCGGAGCTGTTTTTCTGCAAAGGGACCAGGACGACTGATCTGTGTAAAGGAAAGAATGAATTTGGCCATGTACCGAGAGATTTTGGGTGAAAATCTCCTTCCATCAGCAAGGGCATTGAAGATGAGACGTGGCTGGGTCGTTCAGCATCACAATGATCCCAAACACAAAGGGCAACAAAGGAGTGGCTTCGTAAGAAGCATTCCAAGATCCTGGAGTGGCCTAGCCAGTCTCCAGATCTCTACCCCATAGAAAATCTGTGGAGGGAGTCCGTGTTGCCCAACGACAGCCCCAAAACATCACTGCTCTAGAGGAGATCTGCATGGAGGAATGGATCAAAATACCAGCAACAGTGTGTAAAAAGCTTGTGAAGTTACAGAAAACGTTTGGCCTCCGTTATTGCCAACAAATGGTACATAACAAAGTATTGAGATTAACTTTTGGTGTTGACCAAATACTTCTTTTTCACCATTATTTGCAAATATATTTTTTTTTTAAATCAAACAATGTGATTTTCTGTTTTTTTTTTTTCCACATTCTGTCTCTCATAGTTGAGGTTTAACCATGCTGACAATTACAGGCCTCGCTAATATTTTCAAGTGGGAGAACTTGCACAATTAGTGGTTGACTAAATACTTATTTGCCCCACTTTATGAAGGATTTAGTGTAGGTGTTTGGGCTGTGGAACGAATTAATAGAATTATAATCCTGCTCGACATACAACAATTTCGTCTTACAAACAAGGTCATGGAACGAATTAACTTCATATGAAGAGGTGCCACTGTAGCTTGAACACACACGCACACACAAAAAAAAAAAAGTAGTTTTTGTTGTTTTTTTTTCGCGCTACTTCGCGGTTTTTCACTTATCGTGTCGAGTTCTGGTCCCCATTAACCGTGAAAAACCAGGGATCACTGTATACACCCTGAATCGCTTGCTATTCAACTACATGACACAAAGAGAAAAACAACCATTCACATTTACTTTGACACTTCCTGAGCATTTCAGTTTCCACTGAACTGAACCAGAGAAGCACATCGAGAACTTGTAAAGTTGATTTGGACAAAAAAATACACACGAAAATAACACTGAAGTAGATGTGCTCATCACCAGGCCAGTTATAAAAAATATATTCAGAATCATGTCGGTTTGCAGTCACTACACAGACGTTCTATTGCCAAGGTTGATTAATCAACCAATCTAAAGTAAACAAAAAGCCACAGTCATGTCTCGCTTGATTTACGACGCTATTTATGTCACATAAGAACCACTGTCAGTCAAGCAGCGCTGCATCTGCCTGCGTCTGCTGGACAGCACAAAGCACCAAACTCGCAGAAAGAACATCTCAAGTTTGGAGGTCACCGGTTTTGGACACTTGAAAACGAACTTAAAGTATCAAAGTCATTGAATAGTGTTGGTGTGGATCAAGTCTGTTGAAAACATTTTTATTTGCTTGTGGCTTCGTTTTCCTTTCGGGATGGGGATAGATGCATCCTAGATGCAAGAACAATTTCACAGTAGTGTGGAGATTCTCTGCTGAACAAACAGAGCAAATAAAACCATTTAACCTCTTCAACCTTTTCCACCCTGCGGAAGCAAAACGGCAAATACATAAACGCTCGAACACATAAATGCAATCCCCGCACAGACAAAGGAACACTGGAAACGTTAGCTTCAACGAATATTGCGTTTAATGTGGACACTGCAATGTATCAACTGTAGCTTTATTGGTTGCCATGTCTCTTTGAATAACGGTGGCTGGACTACATGGAGCTTTGAAAAAATAAAGAAAAACACGGCCAATGTTAATTCTTTGATGTTATAGCAGAAGTGTACACTTCATCATCAATGCAGGCACCTCACGTACAACTTGGTATTGTGATTGTTGATTGTACTCCACATTGCATAACCTAAGCGGCTCACAATTACAGGTTGGTGTTGAATTTCTCTTTGTTGCAGTTCTAATGAAACAATTTTCTTTTTCATTTGAGATGAGATTTCCATGTTCTCAGTGGATTTAATTCACAGCTTGCACTACATTGAATTGATGCATTGCTTTGGCCATGCTGAATCAGACCAGACCCTTGTGATCTGATGGTAGGTGTTGTGGCATTGAACTGTTATATTGTGAAAACTCTATATATACACATCACATTCATCGAGACGTGAACAAAGTGCTTGCAAATAACCTTTCTTTAAGAAACTAGGAGAAAAAGGGCTTTACAAAACAAGTTTCAAGATCACAGCATATGTGACATAACGTGTGCTATTGAAGCTAGTTGGTAAATGGAAATAAACTTTGCTTTTCTTACAGTTGTTATTACACTTTACACCATAATATAGGGCAATGAAAATGAACATTTGAAGCATGCCGCTGACTCCTTGAACGCAAAATTAATCTGCTTTCATGCTTTATTTACTGTTCTCTACGTAAATATCAGGACATTTTACCTTATTTGATGTCACATAGGGGTTTTTTTTTGGGGGGGGGGGGGGGTGATAAACGACCACAAGTTGTCTTCGGTAGTACAACTAAATTGTTACAGACAACTACTGTATTTGTATTTGGAGTCTTTTTCTTGCTTTTGTAAATGCAGTAAATTATATAATTGCCTGAATCCGGAAAAGTCTTGTTTTTTTTTTTTTTTTTTTTTTTTTTTAGTTATAATGACTTTTTACCCGATAAACGATATTTCAAGACTGTCCAACTCCAAAAATCCAATATTGATATCAAACTGATACCGATATATGCAGTCATGGACTTACCATATTATAGGAAATTGCATTGTGATGCCCCACTGGATGCTTTAATAATGATAATGCTTACAGAACAAATCCCAAGCATCTTAGTTTGGAGATATCTAATGGTCAATAAGCATAACTGCTGTGCTAAGCTGTGACCAGCCCTTGTACAAAGGCAGAAGGCTTCTACATTGACTTTGAAGGGAACATGCATATTGGCCCAAAACTGATAATGAAAAACAGATAATTAATCGGCTAGCAAGTTTAGGTTTATTTTTAATCTTTTTTTTTTATTTTATTTTATTTTTTTTATGTCAAATAGGGAAAAAAAGTGTATATTCATATAGTATACATGTTAAAATATCTGGTTTTAACTGTCAAACTCTGGGTCCTTTGTATGCCAGATGCCAATGTGAAGTAAGCTCTACTTGTTTGTTTTCAACAGAAAATATTATGTACTTGTTTATTGTTGTATTTAACGTGTTTTACTTTTTATCTTGTGTAGGTTGCACTCTGTTAGAACAACAGTTGTTTTGTGTATTACAGTGACATTTTTTTTCCCTCTACTGTACAGCTAAAGTGCACTGTAAATGCTTACTAGTATATATAGCTTAATTAAATATGATAAGTGAACCAAACTCGTTTTTTGAACACTCATATTAAATTGGTAATTTGGGGCTGGAAAACATGCCTTACTCGCTGTTAAGTCAAAATACAAAAAAATATTTTTTTTGTACCCAATGTTCTTTGGGCATTCTTTCAGACATGCGCAGATATGCCTCGTCTATTTCGTGCGATTCTGAAACCAAAACAATCACGCACACGTCCACGGTGAACCACACTGTCAACCGGAGCTCTCTTCAGCAACTTCACATCGATTTGGTATGTAAATATTTTACTCTTTTATAATCTGTCGTGTTGCCTGGCAAGGCGACAGCATATAAAAGAGGAAAATGTTTTTTATTTATTTTCCGAGCCGCTAATCCTCACGAGGGTCACGGGGGTGCTGGAGCCAATCCCAGTTAACTATGGGCATGAGGAAGGCTACACCCTGAATCAGTTGCCAGCCAATCGCAGGGCACAAGGAGACGAACAACCCTTGGCACAGACCTAGTGCCAATTTAGAGTATTCAATCAGCCTACCACGCATGTTTTTGGGATGTGGGGGGGGGGGACCGAAGTACCCGGAAAAATCCACGCAGGCACGGGGAGAAGCTACAAACACCACACAGGAAGGCCGGAGCCTGGATTGAACCCCTGATCGCAGAACTTTGAGGTGGACGCACTAACCACTCTACCACCGTGCCACTAAAATACTGTCGCGACTGCTATTAATCTGTTTTGCTGCAATGGATGAATGGTAGTTGTGGCAACCACAACTAAGAGTAGTGATTGCTGTTTTTAGTGCTGTCAAATGATTAAAAAAATTAATCTAGTTGATCACATGTCAACTGTGTGATTAATCGTGATTGATCGCATTTCCCTCGGGATGAATAAAGTTGCTCTTCAGAAAAAAAAATCTAGGAAAATACTATAATCGACTTAAAATTTGTTTTAAGATGAAATGTATGATGTGTGAATGAATTAATACTCAAATTTTATTTAACTCAGCTCGTATAAAATAAAATAAATAAAATACATTGTATTATATAGCAAAGAGCTTTAACAGATTAAAGTCCCTCAGACTAACAATGTGGCTCAAGTACCGTTTGGTAGGTCACCCAAAATGAACTATCAATTTAAAGAGCAGACAAGCACAATACAGTAACATTAGCTAGTGTTTCAAAAAATGTGTAAACAACTTGTCTGTTAAATTGAACATTTCACACAAATTAATGCAGCATTTGTTGGGTCGCCCGTGGCTATCTGGATGAGATTTTCAAGGCCTTTGTCTTAGACTATGTTAATAGGTCTACATTCTCTGGCTACCCATGTAGCGATAGCAGTAGTCAACCTACTTATTGTGTTTTTGTTGACAAGTCCAAGTCTGCACTCTGCCAGTGTAGCTTGATGACTGCGACTTGTTCACGCGGTGTTAGCGTCATTGCTAACACTAGTGAAGATATGCTTTGCCCGAAGATGGTACTTTAGGCTGGTTGTGCAGTTCATCACAGCAGTATGTGTACACAAATTTAGTTTTATCCAGATTTCCATTAGGCAGCTTTTTAAAACGGAATGTGCCATGAAGCAGTCCTGGGTCATCATCCTCACTTATCGTGGCTGGCTGCATTTTGTCGTGCATTGCCGCGCGGAGAATGTAAACATCAGCGTGTGGGACTACGGGAGGCAGTTGTGGCCAAACTTTGTGTGAGCGGTAAATTGTGTTATTTTTTGTCAATGCGTTCATATTTCCAGATTAATCATGGTCATTAACACGTTATTGTTGACAGGCCTACTGTTTTTATGTCATGTGTGTTCTGGTCAATAAATTGTGTTGTTTCTTGGGGTTGTGCTTTGTATGGGACAGCAAGAACAGCAAGTGGTAAAAATAAAAGCTAGTCCCAGTCATGTCGCTCGCCGCAATCGATCTATTTACTTAGCAATTCGATGTGAAGTACAGTGCCTTGCAAAAGTATTCGGCCCCCTTGAATCTTGCAACCTTTCGCCACATTTCAGGCTTCAAATATAAAGATATGAAATTAATTTTTTTTGTCAAGAATCAACAACAAGTGGGACACAATCGTGAAGTGGAACAACATTTATTGGATAATTTAACCCTTGAGAGTCGAAGGACGCGCCGGCGCGTCCTCAGCGCACGTCGTCTTTGAAGCACCCTCACGTTTTAATTACGTCACCCACATGCCGTTGGTTGGTCTCGTTTTAAAGTGCGGAAGTTGCGGTTTACTCTCGTTGTTATTTGAAGTCAATCGACCAACTAAAACGTGAGATATTGTCATTTAAGTTTTATAGTTTTATTGTCCTCTCAAAAAAACATTAAAACGCTGCATGGATCATTTGTTTATGTCTATATTTCCATCATTTCTTGCCCTTTTTCAAAACGGAAGCTCCATGAAAAAAACACAAATCAAACAAACCCTTTCGAAGTCACAGTGGAAGCACAAAATGCGTTGTTTTTTTTTTTTTTTTTTTATAAATATAACTGCCGTGCGAGGTTCCACCGAACGAGAGGGAGCGAGCGGCGGCCGTTTGAAACGAGCGAGCGAGCGACTTTGTGTGACTTTGAGAATGAACGGAAAACTAAATTTAGCGCAAGCAATTGTGCTTTTTGATCAACTTGAGGAAGAGGATGGTCCAAATTCGTCATCATCGTCTTCTTCGGAAGAGTCCTCGAGTGAAGATAGTGACGGATTTGAACACGTGGGTGACGCCATCGACGAGCAGAGGTAAGCCAACTCACTTTTTTTTTTAATGCTGAAAAAGTTTCTTTTGAAAGTTTCTTTTGATATTGCAAGACAAAGTTAATTTTGATGCAATATAAGTGTGTGTTTGTGTATATAATAATAAAATGTGCATATCAGATCAAAGTATAATTTGTGGTCTTCTTTCTATATGAAGATTAGGGATGTAGCACATATTCAGCTGTGGTATTCTTTCTATTGTCATACATATAGATTTCCATTATTATTTATTGCTGTATATATTTTTATTTTATACTTTATTATTTTCATAAATACTGACTTTTTTTCATGTACATTTATAGTGACAATGAAAGTAAAGTGAAATGAAAATGGAAGGGTGGAAAGAGGACCGACACCCTATGGAAGTGTGGGCTGTGTGATGTAGCACTGTGTCTAATTCCAGAACGAAACTGCTTTTCGGAGTGGCATGCCTGAAAAAAATTTAACTTGTTTATTGTAAATATTTTTGAAAATACTTTTTTCCCAATGTTATATATTTTTTTTCCCCCCACAATCAGTCTTCTCAATTTGTGTATATAAATGTGTGTTCAAGAAGCTTGATTGTGTGTACATAGTTTTCATCAGGTGACGGGCCGCAATACCTAAACTCATAAAGAGATGGCCTCTAAACACTTTTTGTGTTAGATGGTATATTTTTTCACTGTTCTTCACTGTTTGGTCTGCTGTATATAACCTGTTTTGCCTAGAGCATGTATAAAGGCAAAAAACGCCTATGGCTATACCTGTTGTTTATGTTGAATTGTCAAATATAAGACTATTTATTCTAAATTTTTTTGGTTGAATGTTCATCCTAACATGTTGAATAAATATTACAAAGTTTCAAAACGGTTCGTTACGCATGTTTGGTTGTCAATTGGACATCAATATTAAAAATTTTGACAAAACGATTTTGGAATTTTTGGTCTTTTTGGGCCCAAAATGATGATTTATAATTGGTCAGTGAAGGAAACAACAGTTTGGACATGAAGTTCAAGGTGTCACAAAAAAAGGGACCAAACCAGGCCATCATAAACAATTCTTTCTTTGAAATATAAAGGCAACTTCAAAGGCATGCAAAATCAGACAAAATAGGCCCAGACCTTAAAGGGTTAAACTTTTTTAACAAATAAAAAACTGAAAAGTGGGGCGTGCAATATTATTCGGCCCCTTTACTTTCAGTGCAGCAAACTCACTCCAGAAGTTCAGTGAGGATCTCTGAATGATCCAATGTTGTCCTAAATGACCGATGATGATAAATAGAATACACCTGTGTGTAATCAAGTCTCCGTATAAATGCACCTGCTCTGTGATAGTCTCAGGGTTCTGTTTAAAGTGCAGAGAGCATTATGAAAACCAAGGAACACACCAGGCAGGTCCGAGATACTGTTGTGGAGAAGTTTAAAGCCGGATTTGGATACAAAAAGATTTCCCAAGCTTTAAAAATCTCAAGGAGCACTGTGCAAGCCATCATATTGAAATGGAAGGAGCATCAGACCACTGCAAATCTACCAAGACCCGGCCGTCCTTCCAAACTTTCTTCTCAAACAAGGAGAAAACTGATCAGAGATGCAGCCAAGAGGCCCATGATCACTCTGGATGAACTGCAGAGATCTACAGCTGAGGTGGGAGAGTCTGTCCATTGGACAACAATCAGTCGTACACTGCACAAATCTGGCCTTTATGGAAGAGTGGCAAGAAGAAAGCCATTTCTCAAAGATATCCATAAAAAGTCTCGTTTAAAGTTTGCCACAAGCCACCTGGGAGACACACCAAACATGTGGAAGAAGGTGCTCTGGTCAGATGAAACCAAAATTGAACTTTTTGGCCACAATGCAAAACGATATGTTTGGCGTAAAAGCAACACAGCTCATCACCCTGAACACACCATCCCCACTGTCAAACATGGTGGTGGCAGCATCATGGTTTGGGCCTGCTTTTCTTCAGCAGGGACAGGGAAGATAGTTAAAATTGACGGGAAGATGGATGCAGCCAAATACAGGAACATTCTGGAAGAAAACCTGTTGGTATCTGCACAAGACCTGAGACTGGGACGGAGATTTATCTTCCAACAGGACAATGATCCAAAACAAAGCCAAATCTAGAATGGAATGGTTAAAAAATAAACGTATCCAGGTGTTAGAATGGCCAAGTCAAAGTCCAGACCTGAATCCAATCGAGAATCTGTGGAAAGAGCTGAAGACTGCTGTTCACAAACACTCTCCATCCAACCTCACTGAGCTCGAGCTGTTTTGCAAGGAAGAATGGGCAAGAATGTCAGTCTCTCGATGTGCAAAACTGATAGAAACATACCCCAAGCGACTTGCAGCTGTAATTGGAGCAAAAGGTGGCGCTACAAAGTATTAACGCAAGGGGGCCGAATAATATTGCACGCCCCACTTTTCAGTTTTTTATTTGTTAAAAAAGTTTAAATCATCCAATAAATGTTGTTCCACTTCACGATTGTGTCCCACTTGTTGTTGATTCTTGACAAAAAAATTAAATTTCATATCTTTATGTTTGAAGCCTGAAATGTGGCGAAAGGTTGCAAGATTCAAGGGGGCCGAATACTTCTGCAAGGCACTGTAAGTGAAGGTGTTGAAGAGAGCTCTGGTTATACTTTATAAGGTTATACTACTGATCATTTCACACCAAGCATTAACCAAACAGCCAATGTCTCTTTTGTCTTAAATGCATTTATGAGCATTTAAAAACAGTTCAATTCCCCTCAATCCTTTGAGTGTTCCAAATTTATTTGGGTGTAGGGTCATTTCTGTTTCAAAACGTGCTATTGATTAAATTACCATGTGCTGTTTATATTGCAGAATTATTTTACATGAAAAAACATTTAAAACATTCACCTGCATATGATGAATGAGCAGCACTAAAGCTAACTAATGTATCACTTCAGTACTGGAAGCTCACAACAAATAAGTTACTGTAATCAATCTGTAACTCAAGTTATTTTGAGTACAGCAAACTCAAATACATTACTGTAAACTAATTTATTTAAGTTAATGTGAGTACTGCAAACTCCAACAATTTACTATAATCCAATTATTAAGGTTAATTTGAGTCCTTAAAATTTGAAATAATTAAGTAAATTTCATCTAATTAATATAAGTAACATAAATTACATTTCTTAGGCATCAGTCAACTCATCATATTTTAAAGTGTGGTTTAGTTTATTTTAGGGCTGTCAAAACTATCATGTTCACAGGCGGTAATTAATTTTTTTTTATTAATCAGATTAAAATATTTAACGCATTTAACGCATCCGTGGAACGACTCACTCACGCATTGCCGCGAACAGAGTACACTTGCATCGTTTTATGTATATTGAAAATAAGAGGCAGAGACAAGCGAGTGGAGTGGACACAGGCATTCATTGGAGCTGCGCTATTTATTGGTATAAGCTTTGGCATCTCTTCCACACAATTATAACTATTGTGGCGAGCGACGTGGGGAAGAATGGCAGGAGATGAGCTTTTGCTGAACACCCTGTATTGAACACAATGCAGAGAAGATATACCATTTGCAGCCACCACTGACAGTCATGGTTGCCCAACTTTCCATCATGCATTTGGGCAGTAAAGAACAGTTAAGTCGCTACAGTATCATTTCGTGAAAGCACAACAAAAATAATAATCATATCTCTCAAAAAAAAAAAAAAATGTTCACAAAAAGAAAAGCACTCAATGCAAAGAGAACTGGCATCCCCAATCAAAATAGCTATGCAAAATAATACTCAGACTTTGGTCAAACTCTATTCAAACATTTCGTTTAGCTCAACAAATACATTAGATGGCAATATTTAGTCACAATATACAAACTATCAAAATGACTAACTTGTACTCACATTTATCGTTTAAGAATTACAAGTCTTTCTATCCGTGGATCCCTTTCACAGAAAGAATGTCTAAAATGTTAATGCCATCTTGTGGATTTATTGTTATAATAAACAAATACAGTACTTATGTACAGTATGTTGAATGTATACATCCATCTTATTTTTCCATTCCAACAATAATTTACAGAAAAAATATGGCATATTTTAGAGATGAAATGAATTGCGATTAATTACGATTAGTTCATTTTTAAGCTGTGATTACCCGATTAAAACTTTAATCGTTTGACAGCCCTAGTTTATTTATATTGTGAAATTGGTGGCTATACGGTCCTAATTTGCAGAAACAATAATATTATAGTAATTGTATGACACATCAATGATACCGTGTGTGGCCCACCTCTTCAAATTGTATAACATGAAAATGTACCCGTCAAGTGAGCCCAAGAACAGATTGCCTAGTTTGACTGGCTAATTCCCTTCTACTACCAAAGACAACCTGCAGGTCACCTTGCCGTTACAATTTGCATGTGTCCTTGTTTTCCTCTTTATTCCATTGATAGTCTTGAAAAACAAAGAGCTTTAATAAAGAACACCTAATTACGATGAAAGCACCTTTGTGCAAATATTTCCCTCGCCTCTCAATCGGAAAGAAAACGATTAGCACTGGGCTGCCCGTTGATGCATCTATTTTGCAAATGATTCATTACTCTTCCTGCTTTTCAATGATCTCCAGTCTGCAGATCATTAAAGCACCTTTGGCTGCTGTGTCGCCATTGTGACGTGCCGCACCCCTCCACCCTCTTCGGTATCGGGAAACCATCCTTCACTTAGCGCAGAAACAACACCCAACAAATCGCCTCTCAATAGGCAGTAAATGACTCCTTGGCAATCGATTCAATTTTCTTGAGATGCAACACATTTGTTACCGCCACTTGGTGTGGTGGCATCTTATTCGTCACGCCGCTACTTCATGTATGCCTCCAATGATAAGACATTTCCCCCAGTGGAAATGAACAAAGCTATTTAATAAAAAAAAGGAGACAAGATGGAAGAACCAGCATTACATGTTCAATTAACCACCCCAAAAGAACAAGAATGACAAATATAAATCTTTTTTAGCAAGTAGCTTGCATAGTGTCAACTTGATGGGAGTGCTGGAAGAGCATAAAAGTGACTCTTATTCGCAACTTATTGAGTGTATCTAATGGACATATTTTTTTTGGGGGGGGGGTTCTTGTATCATTGTAGGAAAATGCGTCCAATGAGGCAGCACTGGGAAACCTCATTACGCAAATGTGCAGCTTACTGCAACTTGCCAACTCCAAGATTCATTGACAGTATTAAACCAAGAATCCTGTCTTTCTTCGTGCTGACATTTCAAGAGGAAGGGAGATGAACAAACGAATAGAGAGGAACGTCTAAAAATGAAGCAAGTAATACTTTGGTCAAGATTTGAATATTTGGAAATTAAAAGTCTTCCAAAGATCGTCCAAGCTAGATTCTTTTCTCCATTTTTTAATAAATCTTTAGAGGGAAACTCTGTTATTGTTCATTAAATAGAACTGGATTTATATAATATCAGTATTATTCTATTTTTTTTTAAATTACAGTATTTTCTTTACTATAAAGCACACCTGACTAAAAGTTCCACCATCCAATTAAACAATGAAACTGCATATTATATCCAGTTATCCCTCATTTGTCATGGTTAATGGGGACGATAACCCGCCGCGATAAGTGAAAAACCGCGAAGTAGCGGCCACCCCCCCCAAAAATTTATTTTATGTATTTATTCAGATTTAGCATTGAAAACAGATACATATACGACATATATTTTCGCTTTTATGTGTGTGTGTGTGTGTGTGTATATATATATATATATATGTTAAGGCTGTCAAACGATTAAAATTTTTAATAGCTTTAATCACAGCTTAAAAATTAATTAATCGTAATTAATCGCAATTCCAACCATCTATAAAATATGCCATATTTTTCTGTAAATTATTGTTGGAATGGAAAGATAAGACACAAGACGGATATATACATTCATACTGTACATAAGTAGTGTATTTGTTTATTATAAAAAAAAAAAATCAACAAGATGGCATTAACATTAACATTCTGTTAAAGCGATCCATGGATAGAAAGACTAAGTAAAAGATAAATGTTAGTACAAGTTCTAGAAATTTTTATATGAAAACCCCTCTTAATGTTTTCGTTTTAGTAAAATTTGTAAAATTTTCAATCGAAAAATAAACTAGTAGGTCGCCATTGTTGATGTCAATAATTACACAATTCTCATGGTCATAAAATCAGTCGCACCCAAGCGCCAGCAGAGGGCGACAAAACACAAGTAACAAGTGCACATGACCCTGTTCTGTCATTTTAATCTGTTTGAGCGGGGGCATGTGCGTTAATTGCGTCAAATATTTTAACGTGATTAATTTAAAAAATTAATTACCGTCCGTTAACGCGATAATTTTGACAGCCCTAAAATATATAAACATATATACATACATTATATATATATATATATACATACACATACACATATATACACATACATACACATACATGTATATAGAGTATTTGGTGGAAAACACAGACTAGACTGAAAAAGCAGTTTCTGCTCTTGCATTCCTCTTTAAAATGAACTGCTGTATTTGAAGCCAAAAGAACTGTTGTGTTTGATAGAACAATATGTCTATATGCTGCCATAGCAGATTCATGGCGCATTAAGCCCTTGAACTATTTTTAATTTGCCCGTTTTACCCTGGAAACCCCTGTTTACAGACGTCGCGCACATGTTTTTGTTTCAACCCAGCCATGAAAACAAGGTAAGTAATTATATTTTATTATTCAAAATGTCCGTCATTTTTAGCTTAGAATCATTAATTGATGTCTAATATTTTGTTTAAAAAAAAAAAAAAAAAAAAAAAATTCACTCACATATTTTAAACTTTCTTTCGTTTTACCTACTGCAAATTCAGTCTTCCCAGCCTGGTGCAGGTCTACAATTTTGTCTCTGGTGTCCTTCGACAGCTCTTTGGTCTTGGCCATAAAGGAGTTTGGAGTGTGACTGACTGAGGTTCTGGACAGGTGTCTTTTATACCGATAATGAGTTAAAACAGGTGTCATTAATACAGGTAACGAGTGGAGCCTCGTTAGACCTCGTGAGTAGAAGTTAGACCTCTTTGACAGCCAGAAATCTTGCTTGTTTGTAGGTGACCAAATACTTATTTTCCACTCTAATTTGGAAATAATTTCTTCAAAAATCAAACAATGTGATTTTCTGTTTTTTTTTCCATGTTCTGTCTCTCATGGTTGAGGTTTACCCATGTTGACTATTACAGGCCTCTCTAATCTTTTCAAGTAGGAGAACTTGCACAATTGGTGGTTGACTAAATACTTATTTGCCCCACTGTACATACACAGTCGAATAAATATGATGTGTGATCAACGAGATTCTCAATCTTAAAATCGCCCAGCCATAGTATATGCTATGTCAGTGGCTGTGGTACAAGCAAAACTAAAACAAAAGTAACCCTAATGGCATTTTTTACCAGTACTAGCGCAAGTGGCAATGATTTCTCCTATTGAATTGGCAAAGGAGAGCAACATCTTTGACATTGATTTAGAATTTGCTGTTACAACAGAAGTCTACTGTTATTGGATTTGGAGAACAAAGTGGCCATTAGTTAGCTATAAGACATTGTTAATCATCCAAAAGCGCAGAATAGCACATGAAAAGTTTATACACTGGTCATCTTAATCTTTAACATTTCATTTCGTAACAATAATGTGAAGATAAATGTAACACTTTTATTTATTCAAGCATTGCCTTACCTCCAGGGTTTATTTATAAGGTCACCTTTTACCTGATTTGTGGCTTTTTATGTATAAGTGATAAATGCATCTATGGGGAATCAAACCACCCTCTCTACTTTGCAAAAAGTGCAATTTGCTTTTGTTACAGATAATAAATAAATGTCTCTGTTCGCTGTTTTCCTCAAACATAATTTTTTGACCTTGAGCAAAAAAAAACAAAACAAAACAAAAAAAAAACATTAGTGATTATGGTTCCTTTAATCCCCACTTTTCGGACAAAAACAGAAAGAGCTGCAGGGGGCCTGTTAGTTTTCCTCAAACTCATTGTAAGGTTTTCCTCTCATTATTTAAAGGTGAGAAAGTTAATCATTAAGGATGCAAGCGTAACACAAATGGCATTATGTCATATAAACACTGCTTTGAACTTTTACATAAATGGATTCATTAACACAGGTCTACAAGAGTTTTGCATTGATTGATTGCATGACACTTAACTTTCTGCAAATTCCAAAAATCGCAGTGGCGATTGCTCGAAGACTACAAGGGCAGCTCAGCTTCCTCCAATATGTCAAAAAATAACTTATCAAATGTATACTATTGTGAATAGGTTTGCATAGGGACGGTAGAGACATAACACTACCAGATTTTCAGGATGATCATATTGTCCCCACCAATTTTTAAGCAACATTATTTGCATTATTTAATGAGTTCAGTCATATAGGTAATTTAAATTGTCTTCCCATTTGTTGTAAGGATAGAATAACCTTACCATCATTAATGAATTATTTTATGTTCAGACTTGCATGAATCCCTTTTCACTTTCTAAAACGCATCAAACGCACATTTGATTGGCTGATGACCTGACCCCACACCCCCTCTCGCCACACACACACACGCACGTACAATCACACAGCCCGAACAGATTCATGTCGCCCCCTTCGAAGAGGAGGGATATTAGAATTTTTTTTCAGCCATCAGCAGCCACTGTAAATAATGTAAAAAAAAAAACGTCAATGTTGTGGAGGTGGAGGAAACACCACTAATTTGGTCTTAAAACTCCGACCTGCATCAGAGTTAGCATAACATTAAACTGTGTCAACTTGCTAACCTGCAAAACTACAGCGGTCAGGCAAGCCTCCACAAGGAACAATGGAGTCAAGCTGGCCATCTCTCATTTCGATCATTGTCTGCATTATGTTAATGCAACGCTGTGGCTTCAGAGTGAAAGTCCCTCTATTAAAAAAACAAAACAAACAAAAAAAAACGGGGAGCTATCCAAGAATGGGTCCACTTCTGGGGGACACTGACATTGAAAAAAAAAGTCTCATGAGAGTACTTTGGTTTGAGTCTTGGGGTAGTCTAGTATGCCTCAGATGTAGATCGATCCTTGGATATCTCAGATAATTTTTCATGGATAGCTCCCCGTTATTTATTTTTTTATTTTTAAATAAAGGGACTTGCACTTCAACATGTTTCTTTAGCAGTTTTTGAAAACAAAGGTTTAAATTGCACGTTGTATCACTTGAACCAATACACATAAAGGTTAGTATAAGTCAATACAGATTTATTTTGCATTGATCATTTAGTTTTAGCCTATCAATTAATTGCGCTCATATTCGTGAGAAATGTAGCCCTGACACGCGTTCAATAATGTGTTTGGTCGTATTAATGTCCCGTCCCCAGCAAAAAGTGTACATGCAGGTTATGCTGTTAATTTGTCCCTACCAATGTTGAGACCAAACCTACGCCCTTATTGTGTGTATACAGTGGGGCAAATACGTATTTAGTCAGCCACCAATTGTGCAAGTTCTCCTACTTGAAAAGATTAGAGAGGCCTGTAATTGTCAACATGGGTAAACCTCAACCATTAGAGACAAAATGTGGAGAAAAAAACCCAGAAAATCATATTGTTTGATTTTTAAATAATTTATTTATAAATAGAGTGGAAAATAGGTATTTGGTCACCTACAAACAAGCAAGATTTCTGGCTGTCAAAGAGGTCTAACTTCTTCTCACGAGGCTCCACTCGTTACCTGTATTAATGGCACCTGTTTTAACTCATTATTGGTATAAAAGACACCTGTCCAAAACCTCAGTCAGTCCCCCAATGAGAAAACGTGACATGCGATGTCACTGCCAAACTCAAGAGCAATATTTTCTATTCAGATTCTCTTCGTACATGAATACAGTATTCTTTATTCTACATACAGTACATCATGAGGAAAAAACAAAATAGTAAAGCACAGACACTAAGGAAACAAACTTTAATCAGATTACTGGTTTCGAAAAATGAACGCGTTAGATTACTCGTTACTGAACGAAAGTAATCAGATAAGTAATCAGACAGTAACGCGTATACAATAAATTAAAAAGTGGTGAAAAACCCCAGCAAATATTATTTAGTTTAGTCAAAATTGTTCCATGTATTTGTATTTGAAAAAAGACAAAAAAATAAATAAATAGTAATAATTCAATACCTCCCAATCCCTGTTAATGTTCGCAGTATTTGACATCTATTACTCTCCATTGCTGCCAATGAATTATGAAATGTATGAAATTTTAATGTATTTCTAACTCTGAGACATGGTAATGAGGAACATGAATACTGTAAACTATTTGCTTTGGACTACAAGGATTGCTATGTTATCCTCAAAGGTGTTTGAGGATGAAATGATGGAAGTAAACATAATGCAAGTACAGTACATCCACCTTCAAACGACGAATCGTCCTTTTTAGTGTGTGTGCGCGTTACCCGAGCCTCATTATTGTGATATTAAAATGTCTCACTGAATTAATCTCCTGGGTTTATGATGTGTGTTTTAACAGCCCTTTAAATGGATATTCGCCGCACATTCTTCTTATATATGAAATGTCTTCTGTTACTTGCACAGGGATCATATTCAGTCAAAAATGACAAAAAAGAGAACAGATTGTGTCCGCTAAATGAGCAAGCAGTCACAATAAGCTGCGAGAACGCTGGTGAGAAAGTAAAAATAAGAGATTGAAGTTTTTGGAGCTTGAGTAGAGCTATCAAATAGTTTTGCGTAACAGCCGTTTGTAGGATTTAGTTTGGCAACAGATTTTTTTTTTTTTTGGGTGTCAGTGAAAACTTCCCCTTGTAAAGGTTTAATCTTTTTTTCTCGTCTATAAAGTGAGCTTTTAAAGTGATTGCAAAACATGAGGAACATGAAGGTCACTGGCCTTCGTCAAACGAGCCTGGTACAAGCTTAGTCATAGCGGTTGCCGGCCTGATTCGACATCAAATATTGATGCCTTTGGTAATCAAGTGATGGCTTGCAAAACATGGAGTGAGGAGATTGCCAAGAAAGATTAAATAGGCGCTGGGTTAAGAGTTGATGGGTGTGTGGGTGGCTACAGTGATGAATGACTACTTTGAATTTAGAAAATGTAGGGGAACAAATGGCAAATTAAGCTTTGAAGGCATTTTGGAGATTTAATCTATAAGCGCGAAAAGTGTGGAGGTCAATTTTTGGTTATTGAATGATTGTCTGGCAAGGAGGGGATTTTAAAAAGAAACAATACATTTGAAACTTGCAAAAAAGAAAAGGGGATAGGATTTGTTTGATTTATTATGGAGTAAGAGAACTAGCTAATGATTGGATTACTATTTATTAAGTAATAAGACCGGAGGTGGGTAGAGTAGCCAAAAATTGTACTCACATAAGTGTAGCGTTACTTCAAAATAATGTTACTCAAGTACAAGTAAAAGTAGTCACCCCCAAAAAATTACTCAGGTACAAGTAAAAAAGTATTCGATGAAAAACTACTCAAGTAAGGAGTAATTCCTGATAATCTCATATTTGTTAATAAAAAATAGCATATTTTTTTATTCTCAGGTCATCTATAGCCAGGGGTGCACATATTTTTTTTGCCCAGGTTCTCAGAGGAGGACCTGGAGATGTGACTTGGTCCTCATTGAGCTTGAGAGCCGACCCGCCTGATGCAATAAAATTATAATAAGCTTTACTTAGAGCCAATTACCTTTAATTAATTATATTAACAATTAATGCTTGATTAACATTAACTGGCACAACATAATTGCCATTACTTTTAAGTGAAATGTAAAGAAATAAACATTAAAACACTAATTCAAAATAAGCGGCATTATGCGGCTCCCACATAAACTCCAAGCCTTTGTAAAAGTGGGATGTCCTCCTCATAAGAGCTCATTGAGCGTGCATGTTTAGCTTTGTGAAATGCGAGAAAAAACACTTTTGTCAGTGCATGGCGCTGTTCTTCATTAACTTTATTCCGCCAAACTGTCCATAGGGCAAGTGGGGTCCTGTCTGAAATCGATATTTTGCTTAATTGCCACATGCTGTTTTTTTTTGTGCTTTTCAAAGTTTGGATGGCTGAAATTCTTTGACCCTACATAAAATGCGCTGCTCTTATCAGCGACATTGGGATTCTCACGGCAAATTTTGTACCACATTTCCGTGCGAGCATCATTTGCTTCTAGCCATGGTACCTCCTGCAGCCACTTTTCAGCAAAAGTCCTTTTTTTCGGTATCTCCGGTGACGTCTCTGTCGTCTGTCTTTTGACGGGGGTGGGGGAACACGGAAATAATTACTCAGTGGGGCCTGCCTCTTTGACATTTTGAGAAGTGATTTTCTCGTGTCCGCCGCAAATACAGTGGTCAGCCATCAGTACGCAAAAGCGCATAGAAGCCGTTGAGGGCCAGCGCGTTTGTCTACGTCCAGTATGCATGCGCGCATGCGGACCACTTATGTGCACCCCTGTCTATAGCACTGGACCCTAATGTGCTCCAATACAGCAGGTATCATACATTTATTTTGAACACTGCAAAAACTCAAAATCCTATCAGTACTTAC
This sequence comes from Corythoichthys intestinalis, assembly GCF_030265065.1. Taxonomy (NCBI): domain Eukaryota; kingdom Metazoa; phylum Chordata; class Actinopteri; order Syngnathiformes; family Syngnathidae; genus Corythoichthys; species Corythoichthys intestinalis. The sequence goes on along the minus strand of NC_080399.1, from coordinate 14,632,718 downwards.
AGTTTAGACTAACTTAAAACTTAACTAGAACTTAAAAATAGCTTGACACAAATGAAAATTCAATTGAAACACGTGGGAAAAACAAGTAGCTTTCAAGATATGTGTGTTATCAAGCGTAATTACATTTTTAGGTAAGAAATATGTTTTTTTTTTTTAAATAAGATCTAGAAGTTTGTGAGTGAAAGCAGTGAATTTTTTTCTAGTCACATCTTAGATGCAATTGTTGGCTGTTTTCAACAATGTACATCGAAAATAAGGACATTGATTGACTGAAGATGGTTCAATATTGGATTAAATGTCTTTTTTTCCTCAAGTATAGTTATGATGGCTTTTTACCTAAAAAAAAATGTTTTATCCGATTACTTGATTAATCGATAGAATTTTCAGTCGATTACTCGATTACCAAAATATTCGATAGCTGCAGCCCTAAACTGCATTAACCATCAAAGTGATGTCTAACTGTAACTGTAGTCTTGAAACAAATCTGAATAAGGAAAAACATTGCAATAACATAATGAAAACTGGTTAGACTTGAGAGTTGCTGAGATCTGTCATGACCAGAGGTTGCGCTAGACTTTTTCGTTGTCTGTCATTTTGACTGACAGTGTCATAAAAATCCAGTCATAATCTATTTTACCCGTCACTTACATTTTTAAAATGATAATAATGACATATTCAATAGTATTTAGTTTTCATTCATTTTTAATTAATATTCTGTCGGAACAAGCTTAACAAGAGGCAAACAGACAGCGGAGTGCACCAATCAGCGACGGGCAGACGTGCCGTTAGCAAAGCGACGAGGGCAGGACAAGGGACTTGCGCGCGGAAGTAAACATACGAGGAGAACGGAGTTTATTCAACATGGCTAGCGCGAGACAGACTGTTGTCAATGACTCGTGTCGATGTGTTTTAGCTCATTTAAAACTGAATTTACCGCGGATTGGAACATATTCTCGGTTCTCCCGTTCGCCATCCGTGTTGTTGTAGAGACGACTTTCGGCGCGCAAGAGTGACGTTGCTCGTGAAGAACTCGTCAGGCAAATAAACAAATCTGATTTGTCGATTGATGTTGTACCTACTCGAGAGGCTGTGTCCCAGACTTTTCAGTGTTTGAAAAATACAGGGAGAACAGTCTGGCCGTGCCAGGCAAACACTCAGTTGCCTTGACATTTTTCCGAGTAAGGCCAACGACGTCATGCATCAAGAGAGACAATAGCTAATTAATATGCTTACTCGCCACCCTGTGGTCTGGGGTGTGAATTGCAACCTGTGAAAATGACAGATGGACTTCAGTTTTTTCCGTCACTGTTTTAAAAAACCGGTCAACGACGGAAAATATTCGGTTAACGCGACCCCTGGTCATGACAGAACATCGCTTCAATGATATTTGGCGCCATCTGGCGTCGTGAATGGGTATAACGTCTAGACTGTGGATATAAGACGACCCCCACTTTTTCAGTCTTATTTCAATGCAAAAAACACAGTCTTATATTCGGGCCAATACGGTAATTATCATTTATTTACGTTGATGCGAACCTGTTTGGTATCGAGGACGAAATTGATTCAGCCAATTATACGGACAGCATCCTCATTTGGAAGTTTAGCTCGCTGTATAGCCAGGACCGAGCTGTAGCGTACTGGTGAGGACAGTATATTCGCATTTCGTTGTTCATGCATCATGTAACATCATACTGTACATTTATTCAGCATGTCGTTCTCTATTGTATTTTTATATTAAATTGCCTTTCAAGATGACATATCTGTTCTATGTGTTGGATTTTATCAAGTAAATTTTCCCCAAAAATGCGACTTATACTGTATATGTTTTTTTCCTCTTTGTTGGGCATTTTATGGCTGGTGCGACTTATACTCAGGTGCAACTTAATGTCTGAAAAATACGGTACCTTTTAAAGTGTTAAATCTAGTTGGCAAATGGTCTGACCTATAAACTTTTTAGCGAACCTAGTCCAGTCATTTACAAAATATTGTTATTTTTCTTTGTGAGTGTGTGTGTCTTATAGGTATTGTTCACCCCGTATGCACTACTTCCGTGACTGTGCAATGACAGCGTCTGTGCTTCTTGCCATGTTACCAAATGAGCACCGTTGTTTGTTTATTGCTTTTCCTTGTCCTGCTGTTGTGGCTGTCTAACAAATGCATTTCTTAGACAACTTTAATTTAAACCCCCGCTCCCCAAATTGCCTTTCGGCAAGCTGCATGTTGATGAGAATGTGTTTTTCGTGTTACGTAAATGCTTTATGGAATAAAACTAACTAGCATAATTGGATCCCAATTTATAAACATTACAAATGTGGGTCACGCAGTTTGTCACAAACACGCAGCAGTCATTTGGGATCTTTGGAGCGTAATTGCAAGTGAATGGTGATATTTGGTCATTGTTGTGCCTCTAGTCATTTATTCACCTTTGCCTCCTGACCTAATTCACTGAAGAAACACTGTTTTTTTTTTTTTGTATGTTTTTTTTCCAAAATGTGAGGTTCTTATGTTTGTTGCAACTTCCTATAAGATATTTAGATATATGGTGGTTCAGCATAATTATAATTGATTCCATCAATATGTCCTTTCCGACAATACGGTATGGTTTCCATGATTAACGCCCCTCACCATCTTAAAATGTAATATTTTTGAGTGTATCTTGTATGTCTCGCTTTTTTTCAATTTACCATAAATCCCTTTGATTAATCTCTAATTCTAATGTTTTTATGCTGGGGGGGGGCATTTATAAATATTTCACAGATTTAAATTATTGACTGAAGCCTGTGGCTTAAGCGTATACTATTAACCCTTATTGTAGTAATCATCGCATTGCATTTGCATGTTATGTTTGATAAATATTCAACACCTTCCCACGTTCAATACTCCATGAATTGGTACGACACTTGTTGTATACCAATCCACTCACTGGCAGCCTCCTCAATTTAGAATGGATCGAAAGTCAACTGCCGCCAACTGCAGCCAGTGAGTTCATATACAGTGGTACCTCTACATACAAAGTTAATTCGTTCTAGGACTTTGTTTGTAAGTCGAAATGGTTGTATGTTGAAGCAAGATTTTCCCATAAGAATACATTATAATCCCATTAATTCGTTCCACAGCCCAAAACCTACACTAAATCCTTAATAAATATGGCTGGTACGATTACTAATGGCAATTACACATGGCAAAACAAATACATTATAAATAAAAATCTGAATAATAATATAATAAAAATTAATAATGCCTGTAATAGTGTAACGAATCGGGTTCTAATGTGGCGGACATTTTTTTTCTGTACCTGAACACACCGCGTGGCTGACGTGCAGAGAGAGGGTTTACTTTCGTTTTCAGTGTTTTCTTGAGAACACCGTCAATTTTGGCGGTCAGGAGGCGTTTTGTGTTGGATAAATTCTGAAATAAATGATAAAAACCTGACGAAGCTGGCGATTTCTTTGGCGATGTTACCACAATAATAATTGTCATCTTAACTTATAAAGACTGGCGAACAGTGGTCGGAGGAGGACCGTGGAGATGTCTTGTTGAGCCAGTTCACGGATGCGCCACGCTCATATTTTTCTATAATTTGCATCTTGTTTTCCATGGTAAGTGCCACCTTTTTCCTTGTTTGACCACCTGTACCAACCTTTTTGAAACCTGTGTTGATGTCTCTCAAGATAATGTCGTCGTCTGCGGCGCTGTCATGTCGTCGTATTTCGAGCATGTCGTCGGATGTAAAAACAAATGGCGAGTCAAATTTTACGTCGGAAGTCAAAAAGATCGTGTGTCGAAGCGATCGTATGTAGAGGTACCACTGTATTAACAAGAAGTACACCAATCCCAATGTTCTGTTCAATCGATGATTTTTGAAAATCCTGATCTGCTCATCTCAACTTTTGCAGACCCCAAATTTTTTCCCCGTAAACAGAGTGTACCTTTAATATTCCAATCAAGATGGTTTTATTGATTTGAACGCTTTATTTTTGGGCATATGCCAGAAGAAAAATGTTGTATCAATACAAATTCCACTCCAATTCCTATTATGTTGGGGCTGTAAAAGCATAAATTTACCCAACAAGTGCACTTAGGCTAGGTTCATACCGCAGGTCTTAATGCATGAATCCGATTTTTTGTCATATCTGTTTTTGTGGCGTGCCCGTTCAGACTGCCTTTGTCCATTGAGACCGTTCAAGTATTACGCATGCGCACTAATTCGCATTCCGACACGCGCTGAGCAAGAAGACCCGCATGCGCAGAAGCATCAAAACAAATGACCATAAATGCTGGCTGTCATCCGTCATTCCAGGAGGATCATATTTTGATTTCCAAAAAGAGGACACAAATAACAGACATAAATAATCCCTGTTTAGGCTTACATTCAAAGTTTACACGGATTGATAGCATGCACGCACTGTCACACACACACACATACGGGCAGTTTTCCCCGACTCTTGTCTGAGTAAGCAATCTTGAAATATTGCTCATATAGAGCAGGGAGAAAACCAATCATTCCCAGGTTTATCCTCAACCCATTTTTATTTTTTTATTACTGTTGTCAAGCCCGACCCTTCCCAAAAAGCCGTGTTCAAGGCAAACTAGGCGCTAACGCACAGCTGATCCGCTACCGTAGCGCGCCGTCTCTCTCGCTCTTTGATGACGTAATTGCTGCATGAATTCCGATTTGGGAGACTTGACAGTTCAGACCGCGCGCGACATTCTGGAAAAATGTGGCCCAGATCGGATTTGAACCACATACGAAAGGCTAGGTTCATACTTCAGGTCTTAATGCACGAATCCGATTTTTTCGTGTTTTTCCGACTCGAGTGAGGCATTAACTTGACGGTCTGAACATGACAAGTCACATAGAAGTGGACCATTTTAAATCCGATCAGAGTCACTTTCGTATGTGGTTCAAATCCGATCTGGGCCACATTTTTTCAGAACGTGACTGGCGGTCTGAACTGTCAAGACTCCCAAATCGGAATTCATGCTACAATTACATCAGCAAAGAGCAAGAGGCACGGAGGACATCAGCGATGTAGGCATTAGCTTCTAGCTTGAACTCTGCTTTTAAGCACGAAGCGGGCTTGACCAGAGTCATAAAAAAAAATAAAATGAAGAAAAGGATAAGCCTTACAATTTTCGATTTTCATTCTGTGCGCCGAATGAGCAATATTTTAGTATTGCACACATGGCCAAGTCGGGGCAAACTGACACACCCACGTCATTTCACGCACACACCTTAATGCTCGTGTGTGCGTGTATTCGTTCTATCAGTCCATATAAACTTTGAATATAAGACTAAACGGGGATTATTAATGTCTGTTATTTGTAGGGCTGCAACTACCGAATATTTTAGTAGTCGATTAATCGATTGACTAGTTAGTTCGAATAATCGAGTAATCGGATAAGAAACATGAAAAATTAAAATACCTGAGCTGAGCCTCAAACGGTATAAATTTATTTTTAAAAATTAGGATTTATGTCAAACAAAAGAACAATTGGCTAACTTACATAGAAAAAGTCCACTAGCTTAAATGCTATAAAATGCTTTTTTTGCATTTTTTTACAAGGCTCTAAACAAATGGTTCAGACACATATTCCCACAAAAAAAGGCTAAACATACCTATAAACTAAATTATGAATGCATTAAAAAACATTAGCTCAAACAAAAACTTAGCTTAAGTTGGTCTTAACACTGAGCAGTTGGATTCAGCCGTGTGAAAAGAGGCAGACCAGAGGGCAGTGTATCCACCCTAATCAATAAAACTAAATGCAAACACTTTTAAAATAAACCATTACAACGCCACTTTAAACGAATACTCGAGGCAACAAAATTTAATTCGAATATTTTTTTCTAATCGAATACTCGAGTTAATCGATTAATCGTTGCAGCACTAGTTATTTGTGTCCTCTTTTTGGAAATCAAAATATGACCAGCCTGGAATGACATACAGCTAGCATGTTTAATTTGTTTTGATGCTTCTGCGCACGCGGGTCTCTTTGCTTAGCGCATCTTGGACTGTGAATTAGTGCGCATGCGTGATACTTGAACGGTCTCAATGGACAAAGGCAGTCTGAACGGGCACGCCAAAAAAACAGATATGGCAAAAAGTCGGATTTGTGCATTAAGACCTGTAGTATGAACCTAGCCAAAGTTACCCAGATCGGATTTGAAATGGTCCACTTCTATGCGACATGTCCCATTCAGACCATCATGTTAATGCCTCACTCGAGTCGGATAAACACGATAAAATCGGATTAGACCTGCAGTATGAACCTAGCCTTATATGCTCTTTTAAACGATCATGAATATTTGCAACAACATGCCAGACGCAATCGGCATACAAGGTCGGTTATATTTTTAGTGATCGACCAATCACTGGTCCCCAAAAATCTATGAAATCAATCCCGATTGATGTACTTTTCATATAAACTGCACAATTCCTGAAAAAAAAAAAATGGTTTCAATCAAACGTGATAGTGTCTGAATATTGTCGCTTTAAAGTGACAGCATTAACTGTCAGTCGACCAATTTGCACAGGGTTTCTATTACATTTCCATCAGCTTCTGTAAAAAAAAAAAAAAAAAAAAAAAAAAAAAAAAAAATGCTAAACACTTGATACCCGTTCCAAAAAAAAGTCATTGTAATAAGCACTTGTACTGTGGTTGCTTAATTTCACCGTTTGGAACATGCAGTAAATTGCTACTCATGATGCAAGACACTAGATGACTGATGGGTTAAATTACACCCTGCTTAAGTCATGATACCTGGCACCTGGCAAATGCAGGTGGCAAACGCAAGAATTAAAGTATAAATATAACAAAGTTTTAATGGAATGATGCGTGGTGAAAGGAAATGTCAGCCATTTGGCGGGATGACTTATAGTCACAGTAATGTTGGCGGCTTTGCAGCTGCTACTAGGTATAAATCACCAGACAGGTGCAGCAGTTCATGTGAATGTTCGTTATGCTTTTAACCACGCTTTGGGTTAAGTAAACATTATTATTTGGACGCTTAAAATAATAGGAAAAAGTACATATTTTCATTTACGTGACACACTTTATCACCAAAGTTTAGCGTTCAAGTGTCACAGTTGTTTTTAGTTATGGTACCTTAAAAGTTGGAAAGTCTCAGTGTCAAGATTGCTTTAAGACAAAATCAGCTAAAACGATGATTGTTGATGATGATGACTAATCATCTTATTCATTACATTGGGCAACATTTTTCTTCCATTTTCTTTTGCATGAGGTTTTTTTTTTTTAACTGATCCTAATAAAACGTTTGGTCAGTGATTTCAAATCTGCCGTCACTTTTTTCCTGTGTGCTTTAGATTTCATGCCACTGGCTTTTTGTATATTCTTATATTTGAGGTATTTTCTACAGATTCTTCATATATTTTCACCTAATACCATTTTAATCTTTCAGTCCTTAGGGTTAGTATATATATTTCTGAATTGTCAACATTAGCTAGTCATAGTTGACTGCTTTTCACATCTTGGAACACTTTGGCAGCAGTGCAGTAAAGCATATGTCACATAGTCCCTATTTGTTGGTCTCCTATGCCTCCAATTGTCTAAAACACGGGATATAAGGTATTATTTTGCTACATGTGATTACTCTTGGGCTATTTTGTAAGTGCCAGCTATACACGCAATTTATCAAAAATATCGTTATGCAACAGTGGCGGATGCTGGTCTTTAATGAGGGCAAGCTCAAAGTGTGTCCGCCTATGAGTGCTTTGTGACAGTGAAGGGGCTCAGCGGGACCCACTGCACAGTAGGGAAAGAAATTACAGTCAGAGTGCCAGAAGTCACGTCTACAAATGTAATCAGCTACAATAGAACAAAAAAAAAACATCAGAAAAAGAAGCTTAATTTTTCACTAGTCATTTTTAACAAAGCGCTAGGATGATTATGAAAGTCTCCAGTTCAACACAGAACAACAGAATGAAAATTGAAAAATGCCTCCAGTGCATGTGTATATGATCAGATCCCTGATTCGCTCATTTCGTTGTCAATCAAAAAAGGATTCACCCTCAACTGATCATAAAATCATCATGCACAGAACCAGCGCATCCGAGCCAGCTGAGCGCTACTCACTGCCCATAGACCCCCAGAGACGATGGGTGGGATAAACCCAGCCTTTAGTCAATGACTCATCTTGTTTTGCTGTAGTGGAACAATGCACCTTCTTCTCTGCAGACGCACACTGTTTAAAGGACTGGAAATCTGCGTGAATGAATGAAAAGCAAGCCGCATTGTAACCAGTGATTGGAAGAATTTTGAAAAGTTGAGTATGTTGTAGCACATATTTAGTCAATGACTTACAGTGGGGCAAATAAGTATTTAGTCAACCACTAATTGTGCAAGTTCTCCCACTTGAAAATATTAGAGGTGTCTGTAATTGTCAACATGGGTAAACCTCAACCATGAGAGACAGAATGTGGGGGGAAAAAAACAGAAAATCACATTGTTTGATTTTTAAAGAATTTATTTGCAAATCATGGTGGAAAATAAGTATTTGGTCAATACCAAAAGTTCATCTCAGTACTTTGTTATGTACCCTTTGTTGGCAATAACGGAGGCCAAAAGTTTCCTGTAACTCTTCACAAGCTTTTCACAAACTGTTGCTGGTATTTTGGCCCATTGCTCCATGGAGATCTCCTCTAGAGCAGTGATGTTTTGGGGCTGTTGTTGGGCCACACGGACTTTCAACTCCCTCCACAGATTTTCTATGGGATCTGGAGACTGGCTAGGCCACTCCAGGACCTTGAAATGCTTCTTACGAAGCCACTCCTTTGTTGCCCTGTCTGTGTGTTTGGGATCATTGTCATGCTGAAAGACCCAGCCACTTCTCATCTTCAATGCCCTTGCTGATGGAAGGAGATTTTCACTCAAAATCTCTCGATACATGGTCCCATTCCTTGCCTTTACACAGATCAGTCGTCCTGGTCCCTTTGCAGAAAAAGCCCCAAAGCATGATGTTTCCACCCCCATGCTTCACAGTGGGTATGGTGTTCTTCGGATACAATTCAGTATTCTTTCTCCTCCAAACACGGGACCCTGTGTTTCTACCAAAAAGTTCTATTTTGGTTTCATATGACCATAACACATTCTCCCAGTCCTCTTCTGGATCATCCAAATGCTCTCTAGCGAACTGCAGACGGGCCTGGACGTGTACTGGATTCAGCAGGGGGACACATCTGGCAGTGCAGAATTTGAGTCCCTGGCGGCGCATTGTGTTACTTTGTTACTGTGGTCCCAGCTCTCTGTAGGTCATTCACTAGGTCCCCCCGTGTGGCTCTGGGATTTTTGTTCACAGTTCTTGTTATCATTTTGATGCCACGGGATGAGATCTTGCATGGAGCCCCAGATCGTGGGAGATTATCAGTGGTCTTGTATGTCTTCCATTTTCTAATAATTACTCCCACAGTTGATTTCTTTACACCAAGTGTTTACCCAGATTCTGACTGCCCGTGTATTACCATGCTATGAGCGCTGTTGGCGGCCAACAAACAACTGGCTACCTCTCAGGATGCTAACAGTGGAAGACGTAGGACAAGAACCACAAACGGCTGCATTTGCTTATTGGACATACAGCCATGACTTCACATTTCTCTCCAATAAAGATGACCAAAAATATCTCCGCACGTCGCAAACTTTGCGCTGGCTCAAAAGGGCAGTCGACCACTAATAACTCTACATCTAATTCAAGGAACCACTTGGAATTACAGCGCGACAAAAATCGAAACAAAGCCATCAGGTAACGACACAGCCAGCACTTTTACAGTTTGTAACCAGCCTTTACGTACATTTTATAGTTATAGTTTGTAACCATAGGCAGAGTGTGACTTTGTGTGTGTGTGTGTTGGGGGGGGGGACGACAAAAGAGCGAGTCAAAAGTCAAAAGTTTGGACACGCCTCATCATGTGTGCTTTTTATATATTTTCACTACTATTGTAAATTCTCACTGAAAATATCAAAACTATGAATGAACATGAGGAATTACGTACTTGAAAACAGGTTTTATATTCTGCTTGCTTCAAAGTATCCACCCTTGAGGTGTCTCTAAACTTTTGGCCTATACTGCATGCATTATGAAATACTTTGCTGGATTCTTGTTCATTTCATTTGTTTTTGTTGTTTGTTTTATTGCTTTACAACTTTTATAGACAGCATTTTAACTGCTAGGTATTTATTTTAAAGGGGGAGTTCAGAATTTTTGACATTAGGCTTAATCTTCGAGTTAGCGGGGGTTTAATTAGTCGCTGGAGTTTTTTTTAACAAATTCCGTGCAGTTTGTCAGTTGTTTGTTAGTTTCAGGGCTCCGGAGTGGCTGAGCTAGCGCAAGTCAATGGTGGTTGAAATCAACTCCATCGACTAACTAAACCCCTGCTAACTCGCAGATAAAGCCTTTTCTGAAAAATTCAATTACATGCCATGAAATTTTTCTGTCGAGGCAGCAAAGGGAGAAAAATTGGGAAAAGTAGCTGACAAATTACTTTTCAAGTAACTTTGTTACTTTGATAATAAAGTAATCAGTAAAGTAACTAGATTACTTTTTGAGGAGTAATCAGTAATCAGTAATTAAATTACTTTTTTAAGTAATCTGTGACAACACTGATTGTATATTAAAATGTATATGGCGGAAAACACAGACAAGACTGAAAAAGCAGTTTCTGCTCTTGCACAACTCTTTAAAATAAACTGCTGTATTTTAAGCCAAAAGAACTGTTGTGTTTGATAGAACAATATGTCTATATGCTGCAATAGCAGATTCATGGAACATTAAGCCTTCGAACTATTTGTAATTTGTCTGTTTTATCCTGGAAACCCCCGTTTACGGACGTCGCGCAACTGCTTTCATTTCAAACCAGCCATAAAATAAAGGTAATTAATTATATTTATTATTCAAAATGTCTCTCATTTTTAGCTTAGAATCATTAACTGATCTCTAATACCTCGTTAAATAAAAAACGACTTTCAAAAATTATTCACTCGGATATTTTAAAATTTTAAACAAATTACAATGAAAAAAATGGTGTCTGTAAAAAACCCGCGGATATTTATCTCATAACTAATGCTTAATTGCATTTTTTTGGTTACTGTCGCATTTTCTCCAATATGTTAGATGATAAATAATGGATCCAAACAAAGAAAAATTGAAAAAAAAAAAATAAACATTTAAAAGGGTAAATATATGAAAAAGAAAATCTCCCACTCCTTGATGTCTGCGATTTTTATATCGCGACCCTTGTTATAGTACCATGTTTCACCCATAAAATCCCCAAAAAATCCAGCTGTGGCCATTCACAGCTGTGTCTTGACACTCAGTGATACATCGTGGATCGAAACAAGGTAAGTACGCGATCATATCTTGTTAAAATCATGGTGTCTGTAATTCTGCTCTCGCGTGCTCTCACCTCCAGATAGGGTTTTGCTGTTTAATTTTTTTTTTTAAATGCCCTCCTGTTCAAAATTTCTCTTCCCCCAGAAAATTGAGATTTTAAGCTTTCCAATGATGTATCACACATGCATATAGGACAATTTTGAGTTTGGCCAAATTGGAGGTCTCAGAGCAGAACTTCAGGTCACCTGAGTGTTTTCCGCCATATATATACTTTTAAAAAATTTAAATGGCAACAAAAGTGAGTGCACCCCTTAGTAAATGCGTACATGTCCAAATTGAGTACTGCTTGTTATTTTCCCTCCAAAATGTCATGTGACTCATTACAGGAGTGCTGTCTTTTTTCTACCAACTCAAGGAGATTAAAATAAATGTCAAATCCACTATCCACCTGTTAGAACAGACACCCAAATATAAAAGATATAAATGTTCATTGAATATTCATCTTACAGTCTTGTTTAACTGGGAGAATTTGTTACAAAAGACAGGCTTTAATGTGTTATCATTATGCATATATGCACCGGCATCGTCAGAAACGTGATCACACAAAACACAACCACGCATCGCATTCCTGCATTTCCTCCTTCTCCTGAGTCCTCACAAATAAAACATAAAATTTCTTTTTTTTTCTTTTTTTTTTTTTTTTTCTCGGGCTAATGCCTACTAATAAAACATAAAATTTCGGGGTTTTTCGGGCTCGAGCGAGCAAATCAAGTTAATTGATCGGGTCGGTCAGGTCGGACTGGATTTTTTAGGCCCGATCTAACTTCTAACATCATATAATGTTAGCATACCGTACACCTATTCAGCCTGTTGTTCTCTATTGTATTTTAAATTGCCTTTTTTAAGATGACATGTCTGTTCTTGGTCCTGGATTTTATCAAATATATTCCCCCCCCAAAATTCGACCTATACTCCGGTGCGACTTATGTATGTTTTTTCCTTTTCATTGCGCATTTTTTGGCTGGTGCGATTTATACTCAGGTGCGACTTATAGTCCGAAAAATACGGCAATTACAAGTGTTCAAGTAAAATTCGTACAACTCAGTTTATGTATTCTAATAGTTTGTTTCAGGTACTATGAAGTACAGTACTTGACAGAAAATAAATTGTACATTTCTGAGAGATTCATAAAAACGAAAAGTACTTCTTGGTTATTTTGCTGGCTGTATAACGTCACATAGTCCACGTGGTTGATATGTTGTTTGTACAGACAAGTTTGAGAAGCTCCGAAATCCCATTACATGATAAACTGTGGCCCTGGCATTCTTTGGAAGGCTGACCTTGGATTCTTGTTTGGAGTTCTGCAGCCTGGATTAGGAGAAATCTTTCACAAACACACATTTTGCTCCGAGAGATCGCCGCCTGTTTTCCTCCCTCAGCTTTATTACCGAAATGCAAAACAAGGCGAGTTCTGAAGTGCACAATCTTTAGCTATTGACAGCACTGTGGAATAGGAGGGTGCTGGCGGTGGGGAGGGCGTGGGGTTCTTATCGTTTTGCTTTTTCTGCCAAAACTAGGTCAAGCTGAAAGTTCTGTTTGAAGAAAAAGACTTCCAAAAGTCAAGCTACACTTACGGGCAATGTGATCTACTCATGAATTAATGGACCTCTTTTTCATGCTTTTAATTCTAATATGCGCATAGAGTAATATTATAATTATAAAGCAGCAATCACTGTGTAAAGTTTGACTCTTAAGTATACTGGAACTAAGATGGGTTGAAGTAAATGATGATGTTACAGGGTCACTAATAGCAATAGACATCCAAGTACAGTCACAATGGTTTGACGTGGACCGAATAATCCCTGATAGCCCTGTCGCTGTCAAGGACAGGGAATAGGTTAAACATAGTACTCTATGCCTGGTACTCACAATGTTGAAAAAAAAAATTGATTTTTTTTTTTTTTTTTTTTTTTTTTTACATGGACGTGTGAAAAGGACAAGCAAGAAGGAGCTATCTGTTGTGTCTGCAATGTTGCCATCTTTAATGACTTTTTCCACTCAGCTAGAGACTTTTTTTTATTTTTTATTTTTTTTTTAACTCATTCACTCCCAGCCATTTTCACCGGTGCAACCCCCTTCGCTCCCGGCTGTTTTACTGGATTTTGACTGATTTTGCAAGGCCCACAGAAAATTCTGTTCTATTGCTATATAAACATGGAACCCGCCAAAAGAAAGATTAGACTGTCTTCTTTCAGAAGGAAAAAAAGTTAGTTCATATCTTTTTCCATTCTTTAGAAATCAGCATTAGAAAATAGCTTAGTTTGAGCAATTTTCCAATTTCTCATGAAAAAACAGAGATATTGAGCTTTTTGTGAAAGCATACGTTTCAAACATGACTTTAACACAGCTATTTTTGCTTTAGTTACATCCCAAACATCTGAATAATGTTTTCCTTTTACAAAATAACATAAACAACAAGACAAATAGAGCTTTTGATAGCAAACTAACTGAGAGATGACTGTTGTGGCTGCGACAGCCGGGGTAAACTTTTCCCTCATTGCCGCCTGTCTCTGCTCGGCGAGCAGCACACGACTCGGCATCGTCCACTGAACTGGTGGTCCCGGTCGTTCTGCTCAGTCGTCCAGCGCCTGGCATCCTGGACATCCTCCCGGTTGTTCTGCTCGGTCGTCCGCCGCCTGGCATTCTGGACGTCCATTCGGTCATCTTCCGCCGGTGCCCCAGCCATGCGGCCGGCGCCCCGGCCATTTGTTCTGTTGAATCGGGTTGGGGGTCTTACCAAATGCGCTACTGCCCTCCAGTGGCCAGTTTTATTGCTTTAAAATGGATTTTCAGCTTTGTGCTTTGGAGCTCAATTGAATCACAACCTAAAGATGTCTCTTGTTAAAAAAACGTAAAAGACGTATAAATACGTGTTTGGGACACTGAAACAATTAAAAATAGAATGTATTTATACGTTTTTGGGAACAAATGAGAGGAAAGTAACATGATATCGTTCAAACAATTGGACTTGAGTCACAGGCACTTGACTTGAATTGTCTTGCAAATTTGATGACTCGCAACTCAACTTGGACTTGAAGAAAAAAAACGCAAACTCGGAATTGACTCGCTTGAACTAGAGGCAATAACTCGAGACTCAACTGGACTTGACTTGACTCATAAGACAATGACTTAAGACTCGACAAGCTGATTTTTTTCCAACCTTGCCAGTGATCCGCTTGGTCGCCTTGGCCGCTCTCGCCACGCCCTAACGTGGCATCATGGCAATAAAAAAAAATCGATCAAATTCCCTGAAGACTATACTGCATTGTTGTTATTATTACCGTATTGGCCCGAATATAAGACGGTGTTTTTTTGCATTGAAATAAGACTGAAAAAGAGGGGGTCGTCTTATATTCGCGGTCTAGACATTATACCCATTCCCGACGCCAGATGGCGCCAGATATCATTGAAGCGATGTTCTGTCATAACAGATCTCAGCTACTCTTTTTAGTTTAACCAGTTTACATTATTTTATTGCAATGTTTTTCTTTATTCAGAGTTGTTTCAAGATTACAGTTACAGTTAGACTTCACTTTGAGGGTTAATGCAGTTATTGCAGTTTTGTTGTTTTATAACAATAGATTGGTTTATTTACATTTCAAAAACCAGAAGCCATTCATTTACGAATATGATTGCACTTTAGTTTACATACTTAAATGTTCAGATATTAAGATTTGAATGAGGTAAAATAACATGTTTTTTTCTCTCAAGTATATTGTTATAATCATTTGTTTTGGATGTACTGTAATTGTTTTCTGTATAAAAATTAATTTGGTGTTCAAAAAGTCACACTTGAGTCTTGAAAAAGAGGGGTTCGTCTTATAATCAGGGCCGTCTTATATTTGGGCTAAGGGCTAATACGGTATTTTTTTGTTTTTTTGTTTTTTACATCGACTTACATTGATAGTAAAGTCCCCCTCCAAGATAAACCTCAGTGCTTTGTGGGTGGACTCAGGAACAATGGCCTTGACTAACCTGTGACTCGAGTTGACTCGACTCGTAAACCTTTTGAATTGACACGACTCGTCTTTATAACCTTTGACTTGGCTCGACTCATCTTTACACACTTGTGACTTGGCTCGACTTGACATGACCCCGAGACTCAACTTGACCTTACATAACCTTATGACTGGACTCGAAATAATCCCGTGACTTGATTTGCCCAAAACAGGTAAAACTAGGGACTTACTTGTGACTCGGATCATAGTGACCAATGCAATTGTCTGCCAAAAGGTGTGTTTTTTGAATTGAATTTTTATTGTCATTGTCATTTGTCATCATCATCATCAACATCATCATCATCATCATCATCATCAGCATTAAATCATGTGATAAAGGAAGAAGAAAAGAAAAAGAAAAAAAATAAAAGAATATTTGTTTATCCAAGAAGATGAAAAGAGACATGACAAAGGGAACGGAAAAAAGCCAAAGCTTATCGGGACCCGTCCCCCTTCCACCAAGGTCGCACAAGCAACAGCTCATGATCAGTCCAATGACAGTCTAGCGCCTACTGTTCAAAAAGTCATTAATTTGCATGGCGATTTCACAATTAAATTTATGTAACTTCGATCAGTCCATGTCCTTGATTGGTGAGTGGTGACAGCTAGGGGTGTTTTGGAGGCTCGCCTGTGTTGCATCCACTTTGATTTGTAGTCAGCATCCCATTAGGAGTTCAGTCATCGTCATCTCTGGCCCGGTTGGCACGAGCGAATCTCTCTTGATCACGCAGCTCCACGTCAATCTTTGCGGCCAGTCGTGTGGCAGCGTCGCTTAGCATCGCCTGTTCCTTCATTAACAGGGCCAACTGGTCGCCGTTGCGTCGAACAATCTCAGCTGCGTCGTGGAGTTGGTTTTTCATCCTGATCGAGAAGCGACGAACCCAGAGAGCAGCCAGTAGCATCAGGAAGGCAAGTGCCAGCAGTGTGCCAAAGATGTATACATCTTCAGCGTCTTCTATCAGGAGGGACGTTAGGCATAGCGGTCTCCATTTACCCCAAGCGTCCTCCACATATCCTGACGTGAAGGTGGTGACCGGGCAAGGTCTTTGTCCAGAGGAGGGTCGCATTGTAGAGAATATTCCATCCATTGAACTCAGGGCCCAGTTAACCAGTTCCATAATTTCCTCCGGAGGAAGCTCAGCTTGTACGTTGCAGAAGCAGAGTCCGTAATGTGATTTAGATGCGGGGCGCGTCCCAGAATTGTTATATCATCACTAGTTGTCCCTGGCCTTAAGCCTGGTTTGGATTCTGGATTCAACTCTTAATATTTTTGTTCTCATACCTCACAAAGTGTCAGCGCGTGGTCTGACAATCTGAACACACACACAAAAACAGACCACTGGCAGTGTGATTCTCTGCACTTCCAAGGTGGAGAACTAACATCTGAGGAATAACGATTGGTTGGTATGGGAAGATAGAAACAGTAGCATATCACCAAGCTTGGCAATCCACGCTCACACAGCATCCAACCGATGCTGATGTGAAGAAGTTTGCAAAGAGCCGAGTCGCTAACTTTAAAAGTGGAAATAGTGCGTGCTGAAAATGAGGTTAGAGCTTTAAAAATATAAAAATAAAATGTAATGTAACTGAAAGAGGCGAGTCAACAACAAACACATCCCTTTTGCGCCCAAAAAAAGCACCATTTTGGGTCAGCGCTCACTGTGGTCTAGCAGCTCCACATTACATTAGTGCACGGCGTGAAAAAGCTTTGCAAGATCTCATAATCACTGAAGCGCACTTTACACCGAGCCCTAACCGTTGTAATGCTTTGATTGGCTTTTCCGCACACGATCCGCTTGAAGGGCTTATCGGAAAGCAACGGATATCGTTGCTATGTATTGTGTTTACAAAAACCGCCGTGTTCCTTTGGGGCAGTTACACAAGGACTTTGTTTGGATGAAGTGGGACCTCTGAAACCTGTTGCTCACGACCACACACTCCCTCAAAAGATAAGAAAAAAAGAAGCACTTAATAGCCCACCATCCGCTCTGAATGCAGAATAGTGGGACTGGAATAAACTGTGACCCATCTGCAGCCTTAGGCAAGGCCACGGATGAAACATTTTTCATTTGTTAGGGAGGTCACATTGCACAAGTTCCTTTTGTGCTTTTGAAAGGGCAAGGATGCTGCATATTTCGTAACGTGTTTTGACAACCGTTGATGTAATCCAAACACTATCATAGCAAACAAACACGTGTCCGTCACCTCTCATGCAAGGTAAGGCAAAGGAGTTGGCATACTGCCAACAGTGATATTTATTAGCCACTACACATTTAAACTTAATAGCAACATGGAAGCTGTCAAATATGCATATAGCATCTACACATAAATTGCTGCTTCAGAACTCCTTTGAGATCAATAAAATATATGGCGGAAAACACAAAGCTGAAAAAGCAGTTTCTGCTCTTGCACTCCTTTTTAAAAGAAACTGCTGTATTTCAGCCAGAACAACTGTTGTGTTTGATAGAACAATATGTCTATATGCTGCCATACCAGATTCATGGCGCATGACGCCCCCGAACTATTTTTAATTTGCCCGTTTTACAGACGTGGCGCAACCGTTTTTAATTCAACCCAGCCATGAAAACAAGGTACGTAATAATATATTTATTAGGGCTGTCAAAATTATCGCGTTAACGGGCGGTAATTAATTTTTTGAATTAAATATTTGACGCAATTAACGTACATGCCCCGCTCAGACAGATTTAAATGACAGTACAGTGAAATGCCCAATTGTTAATTGTGTTTTATGGAGTTTTGCCGCCCTCTGCTGGTGCTTGGGTGCGACTATTTTTTTTAGATTTCAGCACCCATGAGCATTGTGTAAGTAATTATTGACATCATCAATGGCGGGCTACAAGTTTATTTTTTGATTGAAAATTTTACAAATTTTATTAAAACGAAAACATTAAGAGGGGTTTTAATATACAATTTCTATAACTTGCACTAACATTTATCTTTTAAGAAGTCTTTCTATCCATGGATCGCTTTAACAGGATGTTAATAATGTTAATGCGATCTTGTTGATTTATTGTTATAATAAACAAATACAGTCATTATGTACCGTATGTTGAATGTATATATCCGTCTTGTGTCTTATCTTTCCATTCCAACAATAATTTACAGAAAAATATGGCATATTTTATAGATGGTTTGAATTGCGATTAATCACGATTAATTAATTTTCAAGCTGTAATTTACTCGATTAAAAATTTTAATCATTTCACAGCCCAATATTTATTATTCAAAATGTCTGTCATTTTTAGCTTAGAATCAATAATTGATGTCTAATATTTTGTTTACAAAAAAAAAAAAACGACTTTAAAAAATTATTCACTCGCATTTTTTAAACTTTTAAACAAATTACGTCACAATGAAAAAAATGGTGTCTGTAAAAAAGTCACGGATATCTACCTCATAACTACTGCAAAATTGTATTTTTTTCTTACTGTTGCATTTTCCCCGATATGTTTGATGATAAATAATCAATCCAAACAAAGAAAAATTGAAAAAAGAAAAAAAAAACGTTTAAAAGGGTAAATATTTTAAAAACATCTCGACCACTTTTTGACATCTGCGATTTCTGCATCGCGACCCTTGTTATATTACCATGTTTCACCCATAAAATCCCCCAAAAAATCCATCTGTGGCCATTCACAGCTGTGTCTTGACACTCAGTGATACATGCGACATAGAGTTTTTGGATCGAAACAAGGTAAGTACGTGACAATATCTCATTAAAGTCATGGCGTCTGTAATTCTGCTCTCGCGTGCTCTCGCTTCCAGATAGGGTTTTGCTGTTTAAGAAACTTTTTTCCTAAAATGCCCTCCTGTTGAAAATTTTTCCTCCCCCAGAAAATTGAGATTTTAAGATTTCCAATGATGTATCACACATGCATATCGGACAATTTTGAAATTTGTCCAAATTGGGGGTCTCAGAGCGGAACTTCAAGTCACCTGAGTGTTTTCCGCCATATATAAAGTGTTCATGCTTTTAGAGTCAGTTTAAACAACGTTTAGACGTATGTGGACTTAACAATCTGAATCATTTTGAATCAATTTTATTATTATTCATTGTTTCAATCATTTTCCAAGCCTCTTATCCTCACAAGGGTCACGAGGGTGCTGGAGCCAATCCCGGTTTACTATGGGCAGTAGGCGGGGTGCACCCTGTATCGGTTGCCAGGCAAGGAGACGAACAACAAAACGTGCATACACACATAGGTAGGGACAATTCAGAGTGTCCGATCAGCCTACATTACATGTTTTGGGCATGTGGGGGGAAATTGGATTACCCAGAGAAAACCCAAGCAGGCACGGAGAACATGCAAACTCCACACAGGAATGCCGGAGCCCGGGATAAAACTCTTGATTTCAGAACTGTGAGGCGCACGGGCTTACCACTCTGCCACCGTGCCGTCTCAATTAATATTAATATTTATGTATTTATTTTACAATTATATTATTTATTATTTTGAATACCAGATTGGACTACATGACCCAAAATGTGATGTCCACATATGTGGACGCCAGGTCCTAATGATAATTACATATTTTTTTAAATCGTAATTATTTTTTATGAATAAATTAATGTTAATAAAAACATAATAAACAACACCCCAGCTTCATTTTTTTTTTTTTTTTTATTTCATAGCGTTAAATCCACTGACAACAATAGATGTGCCATTTATTTAAACTGGAAGGAGTGACTGTGAATGCTCATCTTCCAGTGCTATTGACAGTACTAGACATCCAATCCATTTTGACTGGGAGGGTTGGCAGCGATCATTTACCGGCAATAACAGCTAATGAGTTTAATTAGAGATTTTCTATTGACCCTTCAAGACCTGCAGAATTTTGTGACAGCATAAGCACAATGTCTACCCAAAGGCATACACACTATTTTAACTTACTGTGAGACCCCAATTTGGCCAAATTTCAAAATTGTCCTATACGCATGTGTGATACATCATTGGAAAGCTTAAAATCTCTATTTTCTGGGGTAAAAAAATGGATCAGGAGGGCATTTTTGCAATTTTGTTTTTCTAAACCCCTGAACCCTAACTTGAAGTGAGAGCATAATTAAAGACACCATGATTTTTAACAAGATATTATCGCGTTCTTACCTTTTTTCGATCCAAAAACAGCTGTGAATGGCCACAGCCGAACTTTTGGGGGATTTTATGGGTGAAACACGGTAATATAATAAGGGTCGCGATGCAGAAATCGCAGACATCAAAGAGTGGTCGAGATTTTCTTTTTAAAATATTTACCCTTTTGAAAGTTTTTTTTTCTTTTCAATTTTTCTCACCCTAGCTTTTTGGATCAATTATTTATCATCTAAAAATTGGGGAAAATGTGACAGTCACAAAAAAAAAAAAAAAAAAAAAAAATACAATTAAGCGATAGTTATGTGGTAGATATCCGTGACCTATTTAGAGAAACAATTTTTTTCACTGTGACGTAATTTGTTTAAAAGTTTCAAATATGGGAGTGAATCTTTTTATAAAGTCTTTTTTTAACTAAATATTAGACATCAATTAATGACTCTAAGCTAAAAATGATAGAAATTTCAAATAATAAATGTAATTACTCACCTTCTTTTTATGGCTGGGTTGAAACAAAAGCGGTTGCACGTTGTCTGTAAACGGGGGCCTCCGGGGTGAAACGGACAAATTAAAAATAGTTCGGGGGCTTAAAGTGCCTGTGACACGAAAAATCATGTTTATTTCATAATACACGCGGTATTTTATGCCCCTGAATGATATGGGCCGCTTGGATGTGTGTGGAAGCGATCACTATTTTTATTTAGTTTTTTGAATCCCGCGCCATGAAAATGAGTGACTTCCGGCTTCGGTCTTGCATTGAGGAGGAGGGCGCTGTGACGTGTACGGTAGAAGACGTCCTCTTCACGCTACAGTGTACTGTTGTGTATGAGGAAGAAGGATTCAGCTGATTTTGCGGATTAATACGTTTATTTTTCGCATCACGCCAGCCAAACGGCTGCAGAAAAATCATTCTGTATGAGGGAGAGGCGTATGCGCCTTTTTGGAGTTTCAAAAGGTTCCCATTCACCGTGGATATTTACTGTGGGACCATTGGACTTACGAGGAAGTGAGTAAACATCTTGTTTTGTATTATGTCAAATACGAATACAGCGATTACAAAGTAAACACTACAAACTTCCTTTAAATGAAGGACTACTTACGTTTGATCATTGATAGGCATGTAAAAAGCTCTCCTAATGCTCATTAGCAGCAGCACGTTAGCTGCACAACAACTCCAGCCACCCTCCTCCGGGGAACGAACTGTAAATTGCTCTCCGCCGGGCAGTTTGCCGATCCGCGATGACAATCGACAACCGGGTCGTCATGTCAAATAATCCAGGGTAGTTATGTGTGATTTTCCGCTTCGAAGACTTTGAAACATCACTCGGTTTGGGTTAGCATGTCGGCTAGCTGTCACGCCTTCTGGTTTGTTTACATTCTCCGAAGCCGGGGAAGGGAAATGACATATGTCCGATTTAGGTGTCATAAAATATCGTTCGGGAGGTGCGACAGTAAAGGTGAAGTCAACAGTTTTGACCATTATGGAGTAATTTTGCCATGTCGTCCTGAATAAATGCATTTTTATTATTTCATATTCCATTCAGCACAAGACTGTTATTTGTCATGACCATGCCATTTATTTAGCAATTGGGGAAAATACTTGGAGAAAAAGAATATCCTGTAAAAATATTGAAGTAAAGAGACAGAAACAATGACATTTTGCCACTGTCTTCGTCGCGTTTTCCTCGTTGTGAATAGTTCCCCCTCGACGGGCTGACTGGTCCTTCTCAAGCCATTTATATAGCTATTGGGGAAAATACTTGGATAAAAAGAATATCCTGTAAAATAAAAATATTGAAGTAAAGAGACAGAAACAATGACATTTTGCCGCTCTCTTCGTCGCGTTTTCCTCGTTCTGAATAATTCACCCTCAATGGGCTGAATAGTAAAACCTATGAGCCCAGTCTACCGCTGACGTCATCCACCTGTTGGGGACGCTAAAGCCCTATAATGGTAGGCGTGCCTAACCGGCAGATTAAAAGACTAATTTCTCGTCATCTGTGCTTTGCTAAATTGTTGTATATAGTCGAATCGTCTCAAAATATGATTCTAATTCACATAATAATGACATTTAAGACTTTTTTTCTCGTGTCATATGCTCTTTAATTAATGCGTCAGGAAACTGCTATGGCAGTATATATATTTTTTTAGGTAAGTCTGCAAGAGGCCATGATTGAAGCTAGTTCATGCTCTTTGTCATTCACACCGTGACCCACATCAAATTTTCTCACAAATCATAGCACCAGCCTATTAAATATTTACCCCCTAATCTATATCTTCCGCTAAAAAGTTGCGCAGATCTGAAATCCAAAGCAATGCACCTAGCAGGACCATCCAATATAGAGACAGAATTTGCCAAATAAATACCGAATAATTCAAGACAATCTTAATTTTCGGCTCTTTTCCCCAGAACATAAACAACACACTTCTGAAAAACTGAGACAACAAATCCAAAAATATCTCCTTTGTCAGAACCATGTCTTGTTCCTGCCTTTGATAGCACCATATGATGGTACTAAAAATATAATAAAACAAAAGAAACTGTCTCGGTCTTGTTCCTGTCTCATACGTCTTCACTCATGCGGAAGGCCGTCCGTCAGTTTTACTGCATGTCGACCTCCCCTCAACACACCGCCGATGACTGATGGGCTTAAGTGCGACTAAATAACTACGGCAGAGGATGATAAAATTGCCAAAACACACATCCTGGACAGGAAATTGGCCATTTTGGAGCCATTGACACAAAGGAGCTGAAGTGATGGCACTTCCTCACCATGCTCATACCCTTGGAAAGCGAAAATGTCTCGCTCGCCCATAGGGAGCTAGTTATAGTCCAGTGGACATATTTCCTGGAAACACCAACCTAATAGGTCTGTTTTTTGCCCTTGCTTTTCTCACCTTTAAGGGGTCAAAGCAAGTTGTGCATTCACTATGCAGCTGAAATAAGGTGAGAAACTGAGGTAGTACATTCAGCGGGGAGGTAGTGCATTCAGCAGTGGTGTAATCAAACAAAGTAGGGTAATGAGGACGACTGGAATTAATTGAAACAGGTTCCTGGTGCTTAACGAGTGAAAGGAATATAAATGACAAGCTTCTTTTAGGTGACTAAGGCTGGATTGACATGACATGGTTAAAGGTGATACATCTGATAGAGGTTAACCTAATAAGAAAGTATTTTCTTTGTTGGTATCAAGTCTGATATATACAGTTAACTCGTTAGCTGCTATTGACGGTGATTGACGTCCAATTCGTTTCAAGTGACAGAGTCTGGCAGTGAATGATCGCTGCCAGCCCTGCCAGTTCATATTGATTGTATGTCTATCACCGTCAATGGCAGCTAATGAGTTAAGTACTGTATTTGCCAGAATTTGATTGAGAGAAGGGATCTCAGAACGGTTGATTTGAGAAAAACCAAGTTCAGTTCTTGTTTTAGTAAAAAAAGATACACGATGGTAAAAAAATTTTTAAAAAGCAATAAAGAAAGAAAACATGATTAGTCGTGCTAAGTAATGATTTTAAGTAGACACTAAAATTCTTAAGTTCTCTCTTTTTAAAAATGTGTTATTTTTATTACTATTAGCGTGAGTCCTCCCTACTTATTTTCATCAACCCCCGGTGGCCATAAGACACGATTGCATGTAATGGCGTACCGCAAGCAACACGTCACTTCCGCTCATTAATATTCATGACATTAGTTACTGATGCTATGGGAGGACATGCCACCGTTTGTCCCCAATAAGAAATGAATGGAAATCCTGTTCGAAGGAGATGTTTACAAAGCTAAAACTACCAATTCTTTCCTAAAATGATGTCCCTGGTGCCAAATTCACCGGCAAAGATGTGGAAGTACATAATAATGTTCAGTTAAAGAGATGGCTTGAGTGTCGAGGGCTGAACAAGATGAAAAACACAGGCCGACCTTAGCATAGCCTTAGCTTTTTTATCGACACATTTTTCTTACGTGACTGCCAATGACATTATCCTGTTTCAACAAGCTATCCTTTACCACCAGCCTTTCCTATATATGATATCCTCTGGTTGTCCTAAGTCTCTGACTGTTCTTGGTGGTAATTTATATTTTGTGTAGCGATCGCAAATGCTATTCAGTGACAGCCAACGAACACTTGTAATTTTTTTCATTGATAACAAATCTTAATTTTATAATTTATTTACACTTCCCCCTTACTAAAGTTGTTTTTTTACAACAGAAAAGGTAAAAGTGGCAGTCAGATACCATTTTAATTCTTTTCAGGTCATTCATTGTGAGACAGAAGCAGCAGTGGACAACGTCACGCTAAAAAATGAGTTAAAAATTGGCTCACCTCTTTGCCCTCTGAAAGTCAATGACAATCCAACAAAATGTTTACTGCATATGAAATGTGAATGGATACACCGAGCTGGCTTTAAAAGTCCGCGCAAGTTGATTCTTTCTTCACATTTTTTGCTCCGAGTTTTTTTTTTTTCAGGAAACGTATGAAGAAAACATCCTTCATATGTCGTAATGTCTAGAGTCGTTTCTACAAGTTCCAAAACAGCAATGTGTGACAGGCATGTTCATTTTTGAAACATTACCGGAGAAAAGTAGCAAAATTAACATGGTTTCTATGCGAGGGCGGGCCTATAATGTCTCACTTTGGCTTTACTTCCGCTTTACGATGCGACGTCACGGTCTAAAAACAGCATGCGTGCGGTACGCCATTGATTTTCCTATATATATATTAGGACTGTCAAAATTATCGTGTTAAGGGGCGGTAATTAATTTTTTTAATTAATCACATTAAAATATTTGACGCAATTAACGCACATGCCCCGCTCAAACAGATTAAAATGACAGCACAGTGTGATGGCCACTTGTTACTTGTGTTTTTTTGTCTCCCTGGCGCTTTGGTGCGACTGATTTTATAGGTTTAAGCACAATGAGCTTCATGTAATTATTGAGATCAACAATGGCGAGCTACTAGTTTATTTTTTGATTGAAAATTTGTTTTATTAAAACGAAAACATTAAGAGGGGTTTTAATATATATTTTTTTAACTTGTACTAATATCTATCTTTTAAGAACTACAAGTCTTTCTATCCATGGATCGCTTTAACAGAATGTTAATGTTAATGGCATCTTGTTGATTTATTGTTATAATAAACAAATACAGTACTTTTGTACAGCATGCTGAATGTATATATCCGTCTTGTGTCTTATCTTTCCATTTCAACAATAATTTACAGAAAAATATGGCATATTTTATAGATGGTTTGAATTGCGATTAATTACGATTAATTTTTAAGCTGTGATTAACTCGATTAAAAATTCTAATCGTTTGACAGCCCTGAGTGGGGAGAACATGTATTTGATCATCAAATACTTGTTCTCCCCACTGTATATGAATTTAAAATTACCACTTCGCTGGTAAAATATTGTCTATAAATGTTACAAAGCAATAAAACAAACAAACAAAAAATGAATCAACTGAACAAAAAAAAAATGTTTTAGAATGGGTCAAAAATATTTTTCGAATAAATCATGTGACTAGCACCGTAGAGACAGTCATTTGCTTTGCTTAGCCAAAACCACCTCGGGACAGAAGAGGCAAGATGGATATACGTAATTTTTTCAAACCTAAGCTTTCAAAATGACTGAGTGAGAACCAAGGATTGAAAATGTGGACCATGAAACGCCGGAGAGCACCGCCAAAATAGTGAGCGGAGTTTCAGTTTGCCCCACTAAAGATGCTAAATGTACAGCAGAGCACAAATTGGCGTAGGGGAGAGTGGGGTAAGATGAGCCAAATTTTACTTATTTGGTTCTGGATTCAAGGAAAAATCATATAGAGACAAAATGAAAACATATTCCTTTATTTCAGGATGTCTACTATAAAATGAAATCATCAGAATGATTTTCTGACAAAGCTTCACAAAATAATGACCTTTCCAAAAAAAATGGTATTGTGCCTCAATTTGCCCCAGGTCTGGGGTAAAATGACCCACATCAAGGGGTAGGTTGAGCCATAACGTGTAAACTAACCAACAAGTTGTTGTTTTTTTAAGTCAACCTCTGCATTTTTTGTAACAATCAGTTTTGAGCTAAGAACAACGCACCACAAACAAAAACCTGCTGTATCAGTACTATCTAGCTACTCAAAAGAACTACTCAATATTCCAACTGTCCAGGTTGCAGTGAAATATGAATTGTTTGGTCCCTTCTTGCAGTTCCTCCAGCCTATTGAGGTCGGAGCAGCTTCTTCAGCACATCACTCCGTGAGAATGATGCCACACCATTCTCCTTGAAAGCATAAGTAGGGTTTCTTATTGCCAGTGACCCCTGGGATTCTTCTTAGGAATCGGGCACTAACTTCATTCCCCTCAAGGCTGTTGACTAAGCCAATGTAATGATGGTACCTGCTTTTAGATGCAAATTTTACAATTACAAAGTCGTCAACCAACAGATCTGAGTCATCTGGTTCACTTTCATCGCTGGAACTCTCAGTAGTGTCTTCTAATGGAACTGCAAAATCACTCTCATCAGAACTCCTGTGAACTTGGTGGAGAAAACCCATGTGCAAAGCTTGGTGCAGGTAGCTCAGCAGTACTATTGGAGAATGAAACCATGGATTCATCACTTGCTGCTGCAGACTGCTGTTCCAGGATGGGCCTGTCTGACACCATGGATGGCTCAAAGTCTGAAAATCAGAAAATATATCTCTGTTGTAAGGGAAAATCCCAGTGAATCTGAAACCAGAGGAGATATTCCTTGGTGTCAGTGCTGACATGAAAGCATCACTCACACAGCCAGGGATCTCGTATATGCTGGCTGTTTTGCCTGGGTGGGATCTCATCCAATCATCTAGGGCTCTGTTGTAGTAGGTCTTAAATGGACCATACACAGACTTATCTAGAGGCTGCAGTCGATGGGATGTGTGTGGTGGAATTGTGAGCAAAACAATACCGCTTGATTTCGCTAAGTCCACAGCCTTCAGAAAAATATGGGCTTCATCGTTGTCCAAGATCAGCATTAACCAAATGTTGAAGGAATTCAAAAAACGTATATTCGTTAACCCAGCCTGATCTGGTGGAGGTACCTACTGACCCTGGATGAAACTGCTCTGCAAGCTTCTTGATGTGGTCTGCAAGCTCTTTCTCGATCTCCTCTGAGAAGGCCCTTTTTTCTTCTGGCGTTCCACTGTATCCAACTGTTTTTACTTTCTTTACAGCTCTCTTTTTCATGTACCTTCTCAATGTTGACCTGTCAATATTTATTTAATTTGCCACTGATCTGATGGACTTCCCACTCTTGACTTCATTGACAGCTATCTCCAGCTCTTACAAGGGTGTCGAGCCCCTGCTTGTTTTCCTCTTATACGTTATTGGCATGCTACCTCTTTTTTTCTCCTCTATGATGATTAAAATATGATAAACACAGCAAAGCCGTTGAGCATACTTCAGAAAAATAGTGTTTATTACATCAAGGATTCATCTGAATTTCAGTGCCTTATGGGGTAAGTTGAACCACTGGCTCAATTTACCCCGAAGCCTTGGGCTCAATTTTCCCCATAGCCACCATTTTGTGAAAAGCAGGCTAGCTTAAAAAACTGGACTAATTTAGAGGTAAGTGATTCACATGTTTTTACACCTTACAAACACACTAATATGTGTAACATATAATTTTAGTCTCAGATAATCTTGTTTGACATAACTCTCATTTTACCTAAAATGCTGAAAATTTACTTTGACAGTCAAAAAACATTTTTTCTAGTAAAAATAGGCCTACCTCTTTTCCAAAGTGCTTCCTTTCACCACAGCAAGATGGCAATGGTGAGGGCTTCCTGCCATTGTGATCACATGACCACACATAGCACGGTTGCCTAGATACAAGGGGTGGGTCAACTTACCCAGTGGCTCATCTTACCCCACTCTCCCCTACCATATTCAATATACGATGATCTTGGCCAAAAGTATAACTGTCCTAAGCAGTCAGATTTAGAATTCCCCTCAAAAATGATGGGAAACAAAAAAACGCTCATTTTCAATGCACAGTATTATTGTTAATACTCCTGGCTGGAATATGCAGTCAAAAAGGATGCTGTCTCCTGGTTTGCCTGCCACCAGTTTTAAACTGACCATGGTGAGGATTAGTTTCGCAAGGGTGTGAGTGACTGAAAAAAACTTGGCAGTATATTAGATATCTACGAGGAATGCAAAAGTCGGCGTCAGAAAAACGAGCGGCTCACACCCCCACGCACATAGCTGGGATGCCTATATTTACGAACATGGG